>NC_044048.1:13288476-13296014 GCF_902167405.1 Gadus morhua | reverse complement strand
AACACAGCCAGTAGCTTGCTTGATATCAGTTTGCCATCAAGTTCGACAGGCGTGCAAGTTGCAGGTGAGTTTCAAAAAGACACTCGAATTTAAAATTCAACTGTATTTGTAAAGACATTATCCTTTTTATATATATTATCCTTTTATCATTTAGCATGCTAAACTGTTGAATTTAAGCGTCATCACTGCTCTCGGTCTGCTCTCAGAATTCCGAGAGACGAGACAAAAAGGGGGCGTGCCTCCGAGAAATGCCGCAAGAAAGCTGGGAGAATTCCCGACTTCCGACTCGGAAGGCTGGCGTCCGAGGAATCAGGAACACGGCTCAAGACGGCTCAGTCCGGATCACGCCCACTTTTGGCGGTGGAAACGCGACCCGTGCCGCACCTGGAAAAGGGGCTGTCTGTCTGTCGAAGAGGATGTCTCTGTGTGTGTGTGTGTGTGTGTGTGTGTGTGTGTGTGTGTGTGTGTGTGTGTGTGTGTGTGTGTGTGTGTGTGTGTGTGTGTGTGTGTGTGTGTGTGTGTGTGTGTGTGTGTGGCAAGAACGAGTGCGCCACAATTCGCCGTTAATTAACGGCGGATTTTGGCACACTCGGCTTGCTAGACGTGTGTGCAGGGGCGTAGCACCAAGAGGTACTGATGCCCCCCCCCCCCCGAATTCCCCCTACCAGCCCCCTGCGCAGAATTGTTGACGGGGGGACGGAGAACAACAGTTGTTGACGGGGGAGGGGGGGGTGGTAGAAGATTTAAAAAAAATATATATTATATAATACAAAGGAATACATTTAGGATATAGAGGACCAAACTCCCAACCAGAGTTTGCAGTAGGCCTACTACATTTACCATGGTTAAAAATGCCTGCACAAGACTGTAAGTGACTCTTTTAGAAATAATAATGATAATAATAATAATAATAATAATAATAATAATAATAATAATAATAATAATAATATTAATAACAATAATAAGTATAGTTGCGAGCAGCAATGTGGGGGTCAAGCATAATGGGACTTGATAAACAAATTTTGCTGGACGGACGTTATTGGCTAGGTGGCTACATGACGACCGTCTCGGTAATCGTAATACCGACAGCCGGTGGGATGAACTAGAGCGTTATACGAGAACGCGTCAATGTTTACCAAATGGAAAAATTACCCCCATAGTGGTAAGGGCGCAATACAGTCTGCCTGACAGAACAAATGACACAAATACAATGGGATTATTCGGAACAATATCCCGAACAGAGACACAATGTAAACAAGTATGCCTTCTGAAGGTGGTGCATGAAGCATCTAATCCAGTAAGAATTCAGTTTATATTAAAAGTGGGCAAAATGGTAAATAACGTCATTGGTGCATTATACATGCAGTACCGCTTTTTGCCACACGAGTGCAGTGTCTACCCTTTAATGAGCGCTGTTCAACTAACATTAATAACACTAACATTGAAATAAATGAAGTAGTGTTCTGATTGTATGCTGTATGAAAGTTATTGGCAAATGTGTATCACAATGAAAATACATTGAAGTTGTTTCTAAGGGCTGGAATGGACTTGCTGCTAACAACGCACCCCTAAAAGTCAAATCACACCAAATTATTTGGGCATCATCAGGATAGGGTCATAAGACTATGAGCCAAGTTTGGTTTGGATGCATGAAGGCCTTGCGGAGATATGAGCTCACTTCCTGTTTGACATACCCCTGAGGTCAAAGGTCAGCAAATAGTTTGGATGTCCCCAGAATGATGTCATGAGTCTATGTACCAAGCTTGGCTATGATACGTTAAAGAGATGCTGAGAACAGGCTTACTTCCTGTTTGGCTGCTTTGCCGTCAAGTTTGATTGGCTGTCACGGCAAAACGGTTTTGAATTTGAGAAAGCTGTTTTACACATTTGTTCAGCTTGGTCTGAAGATCATATATGCCAAGGTTCATGAAGATTGGACATAATTTGTGGCCTGTGGAAATGTACAACTGATTTTGACAACTTTGAACATGGCGGCGAATTTCTGAGGTTGCCATGGGAAATATTTTATTAGCTATATGGGGCGGTCTGACAGTATCACCAGCAGTGGCGGCAGGTGAATTTTATTATAGGGGGGGCAGAAAGTTTGTAAACCAACTTTCTGCCCCTGTAGGGGGGTCTGGGGCCATCATCCCCGCAAATCCCCATTGAAAATGCATTGAAGGCTCAATTTCCGAAAAAAAAAGTTTTAACATTAGAGTCAACGGAGAAGGCTTGGGCGATTTTCCACGTCGATGAATTCGCCCATAGAGGCGGGACCATTTGAAACGCGACTTGAATCTGACGATTCTGATTGGACAATGACAGATAATAGGTCTGGAACACTGAAAACTACTTTTGCCGTGATAGAATAAAAAAATTAAAAAAATCCTCTTTCTACCAGTTGGTAGTGCGTCGTCCAAATCGCCCCTATACACCATCCGCCCCTGATTACCAGACATTGAAAATAAGTGTGTAATATACTCACGTGAAGAGAGAGTAGTTAAAACACGTCTTTGTTAATTATAGCGCCCCCTATAGGTCAATGATCAACATGATGATGTCATGGGTCTATGTACCAAGTATGGTTATGATATGTCAAAGGGCTGCTGAGATGTTGGCGTATTTCCTGTTTGGCCGCTTCACGGTCGAATTTGATTGGCGGTAGCGGGCAAACGGTTTAGAATTTGAACAATATTTTGATGTTTTTTATCAAGAATGGCCTGTAGATCATGTGGCCAAGATTGGAGATGATTGCACAAAATCTGTGATAGAAGTAGCATTTTGAAGGTTTTGGACATAAACCAAGATGGCGGAAAATCCATCATGGCGCAAAATGGCGTCATGGGGTGCGTTGAACTCGACTTGGTTCAAGAATTCCAATGATACCTTGTTTGTGAATATTGGATGAATGGGTCGAAAGTTCTAAGCATGAATGCATGTCCAACTTTGACCTGTTGGTGGCGCTAGAGCTGATGAGCTAGCAACCTCAAATTTGCTTGAGGGCTAATGGGCCAGGGCCCCGTTTCCCGAAAGCATCTTTAGCCTAAGGGGATCGCAGAGTGGGTCGTACGAGCATCGTACAGTTTTCACACCGTTTCCCGAAAGCATCTTTGGTAGTCACGAGTCTCAATCACTCTTCGACGTGCATGAAAACCAGCCGCGTAGTTATGAGGGAGGCCGTCCTCACACCAATCTTCCTCGTCGTCATCGTCCCTAATGTCCTCGGGTTCAACCCAAGCTACCCCAGCCTTAGCTGCAATTTTGTGCAACATAGCTGTCACACATATCACAGCGCATGACTTGGCCGGCGAAAACTGGAGCCTTCCGCTGGACTTGTGAAGGCATCTAAAGCGCAACTTCCACCTCCCGATCGTGCGCTCAGGATTAGGACTGATATATATGTCGGCCTAGGCTTAATCAATTGTGTTTTAATATCTTTAGCATTCATATTATTGCAATCTATTCTTTTCGTAGGCTACTCTGCGGTTGGCCTTGATGGGGAGATATTTTTTTTTAACCCCATTTTCCTCCGACATTCCTGCGTCTCCCCCTGCGTCATAGCCCGTTTCAGCACCATGTCAGTGGACAGGTACAATCCTACGTTCCTCTTGAGTGCAGCGAATGCTCGTTCACGTTAAGAGGAGTTTCGGGAAACGCTCCAAAGAAATTATCCATGGTTCGAAGGGTCCACCTTTCGCACCATCTTACGAGCGAAGATCCATCGATATCGGGAAACGGGGCCCAGTCCTGAACCAGTGTGCCAAATTTCACAACTTTTCACCAAGGAGTTCTATGGGCTGCCATAGACTCCCATGGAGGTAAAATAATAATAAGAAACAGTACGAAAAAAATAGGTTATCTCGCAACTTCGTTGCTTGACACCCCATTCATACAAAAACAAAAGGTTGTCTCGTAACTTCGTTGCTTGACACCCAACAATAGGTTGTCTCGCAGCTTCGCTGCTTGACACCCAATAATAATAGTGGATATTATAGGGGATCTAAATTCTTATTGATATATGGACCTCTTAACCATGAATGTAACCTTTGACTTGACAGACAATAAAGTCAGTTAGTTTAGTTGTTTTCAGTATGAGGGGTTTTGAGGGGGTGTTATGGGGAAGAAGAGCGAGTGGACCCAAATGCTCGACACAGAGCAAATAATAAGGGGCTTCACTGAGAGCAACAAATAAGTTACGGCAGGAAAAGGGACGAGGAATTTGTTTGCAGGCAGATAGACAGGCAGGTAGTCGGCAACAGGCGAGTAGTCGGACAGGCGAGGATTCGGCAACAGGATGGTCGGCAGACTAGACACAGGGAGAAGACAGTTTGGCGAAAGCGACCGAACACTACAACCAACAATCTGAACACGGGGAGGGGCCAGGGACGAGGTACTGACTGCTAGGTGTGAAACAACGATCTAGCGATGATTGTCTGGGGAACCCGGAGAAACTACTGTGTGCTGATGGAAGATTGCCGGCAGGTGGGTAGAGCGCGGTAGATGAACGGGTGATGAGACTGGCCCCCACACAGAAGTGGACGGTGTGACAGGAGAAGGCTCAATGCTGCTCTCATGAGAGACAGGAGTCATTTACATTCAGGGCATTTAGCAGACACCTTTATCCAAAGCGACTTACAATAAGTACATTTGTAAGAAGAAAGAGAGACAATATATCGCTGTCGGTACAGTAAGGATGTTTATAGAACCAAGTGCCAAGCACTAACAACTGCTAGGTCAACCCCTTCCTCATATACAACAAAGATAGGATCACATGCTACACAATGCTAAGTACCATTGCAAGGACCACCAAGTGCAAGGACGTACTATATACAATAAGTGCGTAAGAGGGGGGTAAGGGGGGGAGGCTATGCAGAGTCGGTAAACTCTGAACAAGTGAGTCTTGAGTGAGATGAGGAACGGAGTCAGTGATGCAATAAAAAAAAGATCCTAATAGCTTTGGTTTAACCAATGAAGGCTGTGAAGAAACTAGAAATTAAAATGTAAATCGAATATCTTTCACATTTTTCTCCCAGAAGGCCATCCAACCAGACCTCCATAGCCGTCACTGTTTCTCTATCCTCGCAATATTCTCCCCTTTTTTTACCCATTACCTGTTTGTAAACCCCTCTGCACCTTCCTGCTCCATAATGACTGGTATCAGAATTCACTGCACCACTTTGTGATACATTCTTTGAAAATCTCCTTGGTGACCTAACCATACTCAATACACAGCCACAGCTGCCAGGGATATCTTCCTCTCTGGATCAACCAATCAATGGAGAAACAAAGCAAGAACCTGTAAAAGTAATCCTGCACTATCATGTCAATGTATTCATCCTTTCCGTTCCTCATCTCAGAGACTGCCATCACCTGGGCATCAAGAATAACTTTGACCACGACCGCTTCATCAAGTTCGCCAGGGTGTGTGAGGTGGACAAAGAAAAAGACGCAGAGGAGAAGCAAATCCGTACCAGAGACAAGGGCAAGTTCGCCAGGGTGTGTGATGTGGAAAAAGAAAAAGACGCAGAGGAGAAGCAAATCTGTACCAGAGACAAGGACAAAAAAAAAGAAGCAGAGGGGAGTCAAATCTGTACCAGAGACAAGGTAAAATGATCTCAGACTTCTGTTTTTAATCTGATTGAAGCAGCTCTCTAATTGGTCCTATATTTGACTAAACATAACTCTGGGAATTCATTCAACAGGAAGTGGGCAATGTGTATGACTTCTTTCACACAAGAAACTGTCTCCACAGAAGAGCCTACCAGCACAAAGTAACAAACATTGTTGAGACCATGTAAGTACTGTGTCTGTGCTAGGTACTATAATAATTACGAAAGTAACTGTTTTCCAAACTGAGTCTGGTTGTGTTTTTCTAACTAGGATCACCGAGGCCTTACTATTGGCGGACCGACACCTCCAAATCGAGGGGTCAAATAGGCAAATGTCCACAGCTATAGATGACATGGAGGCATACACCAAGCTGACTGGTGAGTGTTGATATCACACTGTGCTGTGGTTGGCTTGGCTATTGCATTTTTAAATGTCAAAGACTAATTCTTTCTTACCCCAAGGGTAAACCTACCCTAAGGCTTCCTTAAGCAAGATGCCTCACCACTATCTGCTCCTTATTAGAAGATGAACTATAAGTCACTTCTGATGTGTGTCTACGCCCCTGTAGACAATGTCTTCGAACAGATCCTCTTTTCTACCTCAATGGAGCTGGCTGGGGCCAGGGAGATCCTAACAAACATCCGGCACCGTCGCCTCTACAAGTGTGTGGGCCAGTTCTATACAGAGAATGAAATCAACGATACAGAGGTATACGTGTGTGTGTGTGTGTGTGTGTGTGTGTGTGTGTGTGTGTGTGTGTGTGTGTGTGTGTGTGTGTGTGTGTGTGTGTGTGTGTGTGTGTGTGTGTGTGTGTGTGTGTGTGTTAGAAGTGACAGAGGAACAAATCCATGACAGTTTTGACGCTCTTTCCCTGATCTTTCCAGGAGGCAATTGGTATGCAGTTGGCAGGTGACGAGGACATTAACCTGACCCCAAACGACCTCATTGTCAATGTACGTCCTACTGTCTCTTAGTGGCATCAAATCTATGCTGATTTTAAAGATTCCCTTTGAGAGGTTTGTGGTTGGTCTGATAGCTCTGTGGTGGGAATCAGATATGCAAATCCTAGATGCAGATATGATTTACATTTCAACAATGTCCTCCCTTCCTACATTCATCTGTGATTGAGAAGTGTTGCGTTAACTTGACAGGCAAGATAGCTTCCCTTAACCAACCAGGGAGTAAATGCACCGATTGGTAAGAAATTATCCGGGACTGTTCTAAATTGTGGGACGTGGCCCAGGCGTGCAGATGAAAGATATCAGAAATCCAGTTAGCTGCTGTTGTATTAAGCAGTTTGAAAATATATATAAAATAACAGTGCTAATTGTTGTTTTTAACAATGACCAGTGGTTTTCCATCCATAATTTCACTGCACATTATATATACCCTAAACTATGTGTGTGACAAATATGTCTCTACATTAAATTGAAAAAATACCTTTTTAATTTATTTGTTTTCATGATCAACCTATACTATATTCATCCCTCCACAGCGCAATGCATGCGTCAGTAAATGGTAAAATGTCTCCCCCTGGTGTCTCCTAGGTTACCAAGATGAACTATGGCATGGGGAAGAAGAATCCCATCGATCACGTACGTTTTTACCGCAAGAGTGCACCCAACAGGGCCTTCAAGATCCCCAGGGGCCAGGTAAGAACTTTGCCATTGAACACAATCATTTTTAAAAGCATGTCAGTGCAGTATAAACATATATGTATATGAGAGATAATATGTTCATTTATAAGGGTTATTGTGATGAATAGTAAACACTGACTTCCCAATCTTAGACTGGCATTGCAGTGCATGCGTGAGATAAGCTGAACACTGGGCATCATTGGGGCAGCATTTCAGAGTAGACTCACATTGTAACTCAGCGTTACAACTGTAGTCATGTTGTTCAAAAAATAAACAATTGGAGTAAAACTA
>NC_044048.1:13255976-13283476 GCF_902167405.1 Gadus morhua | reverse complement strand
TTCCTAGTGGCTATGTGGGGGCAGCTTATGTGCTTAAAATAGGTAACAAGTACGATTGCCCGCCCCTTGCTGTGCCGCTGGCCTGGGCTCACACTAGTGGTGTGTTCCTGAATCCTCGGACGCCAGTATTCTGTCCTAACAACTGCGGCCTTGCAAGGCGTAGACAGATAGCTAACTAGAAAGAATGTGGAATGAATGAAGCTCCAGAACGTTTCTTCGATGTAATGTTCTTTTACTGTTTACATTGTTGCTCTCATTCTTTTTTCGTAAAACTATAAAATAAACAGAAAGACATCAAATTACCATAAGTCAAATTACTATCTCATCAACATGTGTTTTATATTCACAAGCAACATGCTAATCATATCGGACGATAACCACGAGCTACATAGTTAGCGAGCAATGAGTTGAAATGTGTTCTTAATCAAACGTAACGTAAAACAGTAAAGTATAACAGAAACATTTTCACGAGTGTTTACATCTAATAACTCAAACAATAATTGCGTGCAACACTTACGGACCTATACTCCAAGGATCTGACTGTGAGAAACAGCTTCGTTGCACACATCTCTCTGAACTGACCCACTGCTGTATTGGGTATTAGTTGGGAAGTCGTGGAAACGTAAATACGGTTGTTTTTGTTTTGAATTGGCGCATAGAGGTACACAACAGAAGCTTTTGATTTTGACTGCGCCATTGTCAAATATCATGGACTACTCGACCGGAAGTCCCTTTACCCGGTGAAGGCAAAATCGAACGCCGAACCAGGAAGTTGTGAGATAGGCCGCGCCGGATGCAAGATAGGGCCCTGAGTGTTACATTCTGAATTAAAATCTAAATATTACTACTTCCATAACACATTCTGCATTGTCAATCTCATAACACATGAATTTCAGAACAACATTCTACTCATTCATTTGTTTTCTTTTCATTTTTTCTTTCACCCTCCAGTATTTCAATATAACAGGCATATTCAATGCCATGCTAGCTGTCAGTGCAGCCGTTAGATTTAGAAGTCTGACAGAATGGGTTTAGCGCTACTGTGCTGCCCTGATGTCGTGACTCGTGACCCTCAGCCTCGAAACAAAAAATAAATAAAAAGTCCCAACCTGGGCTGCAAATGCTTGTGTGGGCAGATTCTGGGTGAATAGCAGTAGTGTTTTGGTTGGTTCTAACTAAACATTTCTGGGGAAAAGAATGTGAGAAAATATTCTCGTTTTGCATATTGACCTTGAAGAAAACCAGTGTTTGAGGCTCCCAACCAAGTTAATGCAGAGCGTGTTGCTGATGGCTTGTTTGAGTCAGAGTCTGATTGATTGGAATCTGGGTATGGGTGGAGCTGCACCCCTTGGGTGCATTCAGTATCCAGGCACACAGGTTAAACCAGCCATCCCCATATGGCTTGTTGTCGGAGGAGACACACCCCTGACTGGCACCCACTGGCATGTGGCAGGGTTAACTGACGCTTACATTGCAGCATTATACTGGTCACTTTTGTTTGTATCTAACCGGATTCTCTGTGGCAACATTTATCAATTAAACCATTTGTATCTATTGATTGTTTGCAGAGTTGGGTACCTGGCTGGAAAGAATGCAAAATCTTTGAAAGAGAAACAGCCTTAACTGAATATCGATGACAGAGACATCCTCTGTGTGCAAATCGCTGGCCTCTGCCATGATCTGTGTGAGTAACAAGAGCTGCACCCCAACCCTTACCCCAAAACATCCAACATCGGCCAGTTTCTGTGTGAGCATGTAACTAGTTCTGTTTGACGTTATCAATGATGGGATGGTAAATAATGAATGGTTCCATATTTATGAATTCATTTCTCTCTCTCTAGGACACAGACCTTTCTCTCATCTGTTTGATGGGATGTTCATTCCTGAAGCACGTCCAGCATCCACATGGACGGTACTGAAGGATCTCCCCCTGCTTTACCCCAAATTCCCCTCGCTGTTTGTTCCAAGACATTTCAAAGACCATTATCTGGCACTACACTAAAACAAGCAAAGCGTCTGGCCTAACGTTCCTGAACTACTACCTTCTATTCACAGCCTCAGGATTCCAACCCAAAAACTTTGAGCGTTCAGAAAGAAAAACAAAATGTCACCTCAGTTTACAAAGTACAACTTAAAATGCAAAAAATGCTGAGATTTTTTAAGAGAAGAGGAATGAGTGGAAGAGAGCACGATTTGGTAAATATACAACCCTCTGTCAAAACACAGCCTCCCTCTCAGCTCCCTTCATAATTTTTCTGCCATTTAAAGGATAACACCATGGGTGCAGATGTGATTGACAGGCAATAGGAATCCAGAATCAATCAGGAAAGGTCCATGAATTGTTTAAAATCTAAAATGCTTATAGCTGGTGGATAACTATGCCATTTGTCAAAGATTATACTGAATTTATAGCTCTTAAATCTTAACACACCTTTAACCTACCTAGTGATGTTATTATTCAAGCATAACACTCTGTGTGTGTGTGTGTGTGTGTGTGTGTGTGTGTGTGTGTGTGTGTGTGTGTGTTTGTGTGTGTGTGTGTGTGTGTGTGTGTGTGTGTGTGTGTGTGTGTGTGTGTGTGTGTGTGTGTGTGTGTGTGTGTGTGTGTGTGTGTGTGTGTGACATTGCAGCAGGAGAAGGCATCGCTAGACTTGTTAAAACATCTGATTGCTGTTAACAACCTGGAGCTGGTGATGGGAAAAAGACCGACCCTGATCATCTTTGGGAAAAAGACAGACCCTGATCATCCAGAAATAGAGGTGTGCACATTGACTCTCCCAACAGAAGGGTTGGTAATGACTCTCCCTACAGAGGAGTTTGTGCATTGACTCTCCCACAGATCGGTTAGTATTCTGACTTTCCAAAATAGTGGCCCCGGTATGTTCATTTTGATTTCGTTAATTTGTCATCCAAAGTTACTTAAAAGTGAGGCTAACAACCATCAAAAACTACAAAATAAATGCTGTATATAATGCTATGTATAGAGCTTCAAGAACCTACTGTTCAAAGCCTCCTAATTTACATTTAGGGCATTTAGCAGACGCTTTTATCCAAAGCGACTTACAATAAGTACATTTGTCATAAGAAGTGCAACATCGCTGTCGGTAAATAAGGATGTTCATAGAACCAAGTGCAAGTAGGCCTACAACAATCGCTAGGCTAACCAATTCCCTGTGTTACACCAATGATAGCAGCTACTGCAGTTGCTCCACATTTAAGTACTATAATACAATACAATACAACACAATACAATGTTGCTACACAGTTAAGTACTATAATACAATACAACAAAATACAATACAATGTACAATGGTGGCCAGACGGGGGAGGGTGGCTATGCAGAGTCGAGGTGGACTCTGAACGGGTGAGTCTTGAGCCTTTTTCGGAAGATAGTGAGCGACTCTGCAGTCCTGAGAAAGGCAGGGGGCTCGTTCCACCACTGAGGTCCCAAAACCGAGAAAAGTTGTGACTTTGCTGATCGACCTTTGCTAGCTCTTATAGCGATGGCGGTACCAGACGTCCAGCTGAGGTAGTTTAGCGGAGGGATCGAGCTGGGGTGTGTGGCTTTACCAATGCTTGGAGGTAGGCAGGGGCAGTTCCATCGACTGCCTTGTATGCCAGTACCATCGTTTTAAATTTGACCATATAGCGTGATTCTAAAGAGCAGCTCTAAAGGGCAGACTGCCTCAACAGGTACAAGTTAGCAGCCGGTTTGATATTCGCTGGATATTCAGTTTTTATTTACAACGCAATCTGATTCATCAACACGATTGCACTACATTATGGGTGTAGTATGTTGAGGAAAGTTTAGGACACCGTATCGATAAAAATCATAACGACATCTTGTTGCTATCGACGTCATGCAAGAACAGCGCTTCTCGCACAGACAAGTGGTGTGGAGTCTGCGGGGAAACTGCACAGAGAGGACACTAAAGAGCCATCTCTCATTCATCGAGTGGACTCATTGGTTGGCGAAGGACCACAAAGATTCTCCCCTAGGCAGATTGCTGCATGACATTCACCACTTACTCAAATTGTAGAGATTGAAGCAGTCTGCATTTTGGTAAAAAAAAAAAACTTAAAGTGCTTCACTGCTGGTATACGAATGATTCAAAAAGCTTAACTACTGGGGAACTATGGTTCGAAAACCTTAACTACTGGTGAACGAATGGTTCGCGAAAGGGTAACAACTCAGTATGATGCATGACTTTCATGAAGGTACACAAAAAGCTTCACTACTGGTAAATGAAAGAATCTTAAAGCTTAACTACTGGTGAACGAATTATTCAAAAAGCTTCACTACTGGTTCGCGAATGGTTCGCGAATGAGTAACAACTCATCATCTGTCAGATCCAGCTCTACCAGTCGATCCAGTGTGGGAGCCAAGCCTGCCTTCAACAGCGGTTGAAACCAAGGGCGGCAGGCTTAGGCCCCGTCCACACGAAGCCGAAACAGGCGAAACCGTTACGGTTTCGATCTATCCGGTTTCGCAGTATCTCTGTAAAGACGAAGCCAAGCGAAACCGGGTAGATCTGTAGAAACGCTGTAGTACACATTCCAGGCCCATAAGGGGCGCTGCTTCTGCTACAGAAATCCTTGTTGTTGTGAGTTCTGAGACTCCGCGGGCTTAACAGTCATTGGCTAGAGGGTCGAGGGGTGGGGCGATGACGTCATGGTTTACGGTTTCAGTCGGTTTCAGGCGTCCACACGAATCCAAAACGAAACCGGGTAGATTTGAAACCACCTCCGAGGGTGGTTTCAGAAGTTTGCGGTTTCGGTCAGCGGATTCGCCGGCTTCGTGTGGACGGAAGGCCGAACCGTACAAGACCTTTGCGGTTTCGCCATGAAATCGGCTTCGTGTGGACGGGGCCTTAGACGTGCCCTGCAGCGTTGGACAATTGCTTTAGCCTTCAACATTACTAATAATAAACAATAAATAATAATCAACCATAAATGTGAACATTAATGTATATGTATTGTGAATATCTTTATTAAAATATGACAATCTTCCCGTCTGTGCCCTGTTAATTAATCAATCCTACTAATTCTGAAATCCCTGGAAAAATCTGATGCTTTCATAATCAATTGGTCAGTTTGCTAATTCACAGAATGATTAATTAATACAGTATCCCTAGTCTGTTTACCAGTAACTCCTCAGTAGTTACTGAATAACTGTCACTTAGGGCCCCAGTTAGGGCCCTGGTCATTCATCATTCGTTACTCAGTAACGAATACAGTAGTCCCCTAGTCTGTTTTCCAGTAACTCCTCAGTAGTTACTGAATAACTGTCACTTAGGGCCCCAGTTAGGGCCCTGGTCGTTCATAAGTTGTTGCTCAGTAACGAATGCAGTAGTCCCCTAGTCTGTTTACCAGTAACTCCTCAGTAATAACTGAATAATTGTCACAATTGTCGTTCATCATTCGTTACTCATTCGTTCCTCATTAACTACCCATGTTTTTGCGTACCTTATTGTAAAATGTTACCGCACAGGGTATATTCCCACAACTATGTTGTGGGAATACGCAAATACGTCTCTGCATTAAATTTAAATCATACCGTTTTTTAATTTGTTTTCTTGATCAACCTATGACGTGTAATATATCATCCCTCTCTATTGCCATGCATGTGTCAGTAAAATGTGAAACGTCTCCCCCTGGTGTCTCCTAGGTTATTAAGATGAACTATGGCATGAAGGAGGAGAATCCCATCGGTCAAGTACGTTTTTACAGCAAGAGTGACCCCAACAGGGCCTTCAAGATCCCCAGGGGCCAGGAAAGAACTTTGCCATTGAACACAATTATTTTTAAAAGGATGTCAGACAGTGCAGTATAAATATCATATACATATATGTATATGAGAGATGATAGGTTAATTTATAATGGTTATTGTGATGAACATTAAATACTGACTTCCCTATCTTAGACTGGCATCACAGTGCATACGTGAGATAAGCTGAACACTGGGCATCAATGGGGCAGCATTTCCGAGTCAGTCAATGTTTTTCCAAAATGAAACATTTAGAGGAAGAGTAAACCTATTGTGTTTTCACACAAATAATGGTTTTCACACAAAAAGACATTGAAAATGTAATTTCATTGGACATTTCACATCTTATATGGACAGCGCGCCACTGCATTACAGTAAAGTATGGAAGATCTGGTTTTCTCTGATGATATGAACCAGGAAGCCTCCATCTGATCCTGAGCTTCCTGACGGGCAGACCCCAAGCAGTGCGGATAGGAAACGCCACATCCTCCACCCTGACTCTCAACACCGGCACACCATAGGGCTGTGTGCTCAGCCCTCTCCTCTACTCCCTGTTCACACATGACTGCGTGGCCACACACAGCTCCAACACCATCGTGAAGTTTGCTGACGACACGACCGTCATCGGCCTGATCACCGACAGCGACGAGACGGCGTACAGAGAGGAGGTGAGAGCCCTGACATCTTGGTGCCAGGACAACAACCTCAACCTCAACATCAGCAAAACTAAGGAGCTGATTGTGGACTACAGGGAGCAGCAGGGAGCCGAGCACGCCCCCATCACCATCAACGGGACGACAGTAGAGAGAGTCGGCAGTCTCAAGTTCCTCTGGGTCCACATCTGCGAGGACCTGAACTGGACTCCCCACACCGACGCCATCACAAAGACGGCAAGACAGCGGCTCTTCTTCCTCCGCAGGCTGCGGAGGTTCAACACGGACTCCAGGATACTCTGCAACTTCTACAGGTGCACCATAGAGAGTATCCTGACCGGCTGCATCACCGCCTGGTACGGCAGTTGCTCCGCCCTCAACCGTAAGAAATTACAGAGGGTGGTGAAAAATGCCCATCACATTACCAGGACGGAGATGCCATCTATGGAGGACCGTTACACTCACCACTGGTGGTGAGCTACCTAGCTCACCACTATGACACTTTATAACTTGCCACTTTATACCAGTCGACATCTGGATGAACACGTCTGTTTACATTTTACATTTATTTATTTAGTTTTGCATTTAGGTCCCTGCTCTCCTACTTGTGTTCCTCTTATACACTTACTTTTTATTATTAATGCTATAATTATTATATTTATTTTTTATTATTTAAGTCTCAGCTTTCCTTCTTGTGTTTCTCATATACCTTTACTTTCTCTTATATTGCACTGTTGGAGGAGACCAAGACTAAAGAATTTCATTGCCAGCGACTGCTCTGTAATTGTTGTGCATATGACAATAAAACCATTTTGAATCTTGAATCTCATGGTCATTATGATTAGAAAAGCTTATTTACTGTTTATCAATGTGAAGTTGTTATGCGTATATCTAGCCCTATAGTCTCAGTACTGCTACGCTCTACTGAACCTGAACATGTCTGTCCCTGACTGTGCTACTTCTTTGTTCCGGCTCCTGTCCACAGGTGTCCACGCTCATCCCAGAACACTTTCAGGAGTGGTTGATCCAGGTCTACTGTAAGAGGACTGATGAGGTGAGCCTGGGGATGGCCAGGAAGCACTTTGAACAGTGGTGCAACACTCGGGTAATAATATATTGCCTTCAGTTTATCTCTCCATGTGGTTAAATCTTTTCAAATTAGATTGTTTTAATACTGTGTAGCTAGGTGTAGGAGTTGAAGCAAAGCTTTAATCACACTTGAATGTGTATTTGTATGCAGTGGGTTTAACTTCATATACGTTCAATCTCATCTCTCTCAGAGGTTTCTTTAATCCTATATGCAGCTATTGCTGTACTGATTTAGTCCAGGCAATAAATTACCAGAATCAAACCAGATACAGACGCCATAGTGAATACATATAGTCTAATCTTTTGTTCATGGTTTTCTTGTAGTGCATTAAAAAATATTGAAATGTCCTTTTTTATTGCCAAATTTTGAACGTCTTCCTTAATAGTTATAATAATAATAATAATAATAATAATGATAATAATTTTCGGGAGATTTGTCCATGGTTGTCGTTGGATGTACTGTACCTGGCTGCGCTTTCGAGACCGGAGATGTGTCTGAAGCACTCGCCATTGCTCTGTTGCCGAATCACAGACTTGTCCATCGGAACCCGCCGGCCCAAATCCCGACTCCACATGGCCCGAAACTTGATCGGCCTAGGGTCGATGTTGGCGTAACGATAGAGGAATGGAGCTGCCCACACCCCTTTCCAGTTATTTCAGTGCGCTGGGCCTGAACTTGGAGACAGCATGTTGAAAGACAATCCCTTCATCGCCTCCGTACCCCTGGTGGATCTGATCGCTGCCATGCGTTCACTAGCCGTGATTCCGGTTGCCACATGTGTCCTGCGCACCAAGCTGCTTCAGTTGCACAAGGAACGTGATGAAGCATTCCGTGCCTTCACGGCCAGGGTGCAAGGGAAGGCGGAGACATGTGCCTATATTGCGGTATGCAAGTGTGGCAAGGATGCAGACTATACCGACCACATTATCTGTGATGTTCTAATCAACGGGATTTATGACTCAGACACTGGGGATACCTGACATTCTGACGAAACCAGTGAACGATGTAATTGCGGTCGTTGAAAACAAGGAAATGGCCCGCAATGCTCTCCCGTCGTCCACTCTGTCAGCCATGTCATCATTCCAGCGCCTACAGAAAAATCCACAGACGAGCCGCGGCACAACCCCAGCCCCAACAGAAAGGGCTTGGCAAGCCTCGTGCCTGGGCTGTAAAAGTACCTTTAAGGTCTTCACAGAGGGATCTCGCGGTTGGAATACCAAGCCTCACCAGATTTGTGTCGGCTGCTATAGGGCCCGCCGACAGAAGAGGTGACAACAGCCATCAACCAACATTCAGCTGGCTGACATGGAATCTGTGCCGATCTCCCCGATTTTATTGGTTCAACTCA
The DNA here is from genome assembly GCF_902167405.1 of Gadus morhua. Lineage (NCBI taxonomy): Eukaryota > Metazoa > Chordata > Actinopteri > Gadiformes > Gadidae > Gadus > Gadus morhua. Next base: position 13,274,618 of record NC_044048.1, on the reverse strand, counting down.
GAGCACGCCCTGACCGACGCTGCGGGGGCCGTCGCCACACTCTGACGACACACAGCGCTGTCAGTAATCCCACACCCATCAGGCTCGGGCACAACATTTTGTCCAGGGGTGAATAGAGGCGGGCCAAGCTAAGACACCACCCCCGAGTCTTAATCACCATCTCGGTAGACAGGTCAGTCGGACCGCGAGACAGCATCAACCAACGACCACAGAAAATGAAGGGAACATATCCGCCATTGCAGACACTGGCGCACAATCAGATCTTTGGTCTCTAGAGGAGTTCCTTGCCTATCGATTCTCGCGTGATGACCTGCATCCTGTCAATCTGAGCCTGACAGCCACCAACCGCTCCCCCATAGCCATTGAGGGAGCATTCTTCGTTAGGCTCTCAACAGCCCCCAGCGACAGTGGTGTTACGTCCTGCCGCTCGATGGTGTACGTGAGCAGCTCAGTTTGGGCGATGTACCTCTCCTACGAGTTGTTGCTTAACCTAGGCCTCTTCCCTGCGGACTTCCCATCGAGTAACAGTGGAGAAGGACCCAGGGACAAGAATGGCCCCGGCGCTCGCGACACACCGATCAAGCCCTTGTATGTGAATGCTACGAGGTCTGCCTACGGTGGCTGCGAAGACCAAAGTAATCCCCAGGACGCTCAGTGCTCATCCCCAAGCGTACAGCCCCTCCACCACGGCCTCAGGCAATGCCGTTCCTTGCAACTGCGTGTATCGGATCGTCTTCTGAACACCTTTATCACGTCCTTCGGCCACTGGCACTACACCAGGGCGCCGCAAGGTTTCCTGTCATCTGGGGACGGCTACAACCGTCGTTTTGACGCTGTTCTCTCGGACTTCGAGCGCAAAGAACGTTGTGTGGATGACAGGGCTCTGGTAGGGAGGGGGAAAACAGCACGAGACAAAACCGGATCTACCTTTAACAATCAATACAATCCTCGACACAGCCCAGACCGGTAAGCCACCCAGCCCTACCTTGTACACAGGCGTGTGCTGCTGTCATTCCATGGCAACAAGTGGCACCACTGCATTGTTGTAGATGTGTTTCAAAGGTACAGCTAACCGGTTGGCCACAAATACACCTTTCAAAACAGACGATTGCACTTCATGCCCCTCAGTTAAAGGAAAACTTCAGGATTGTTGACTACTGCAGACAACAAGGGAGAGAGAGGGTATGGGCATGGAAATTGGCACTGGTTTTGTGTGTTTATGTGTTTTTGCAAGTATTTAGTCAAAATACTATCGGTCATGCATATCTAAATGAAGACAAACAAAGAAACAAAAGCAAAACCAGCATCTGGTGATATTATAAATACAGGATGAGGAACACAGACATTTCCACATCCTTTGGCAGTGATTCTCTTAGGGGAGACCAGCAACAAACACTACAGAGCGGTAGGACCAAGACAACTGCCTGGGTGTGATAGCTGGGCAAGATGGGCCCAAGACCTGTTGGTCTGAGGGGGATCTGTCCTTGATCTGGGAAATAAAGGATCGGCCATATGGGGCTGGCCACCGATGGCAGGGAGGAGGAGGAGCACAGGATCAAGGTGTACACACATCAATTGTTTGATCAAGTCCTCAAGTGTAATGGAGGGATGAGAGGCCGGCAGGGAGGAGGATTTAATCAACTGAAAGTGGGGGTCAGAGAAAAGGATCTTTTGTTGGGCTGTAAGAGACAAGAAGGACCATTTGAGGCTAATACCAACCCCTCAGTTGCTCCGTTGATCAGTTGCCTTAAAGCAAAAGGGGGGTTAGAGGCAGACGTCTGGTAGGGAGGAGGATGAGAACAGGATGAAGGTGTATACTCATACATTGTTCAATCAATGTATGTGTATATACCTACATTGGTCGACTCCCCCAAAGTAGTTCGGGGAGGGAGGGAGGGTGTTTAATAACAGGATGAAGGTGAAAGATATCAACTAAAACTGGGGGTCAGAGAAGGGGATCTGGCAGGGTGGGGCGTGAGGGCGGGGAAAATGTGTCATGAACTAACAGAGACAGGGCTCTAGTAGGGAGGGGGAAAACAGCACGAGATAAACCGGATCTACCTTTAACAATAAATACAATCCTCAACACAGCCCAGACCGGTAATAATAATAATAATTATAACCTTTATTTGTAAAGCACTTTTCGAAACAGGATTACAAAGTGCTTCAAAGAACATAATAAAACATAAGCCACCGAACTTTTTCTTGTACACAAGCACGTGCTGCTTTTATTCCATGGCAACAAGTGGCACAAATGCATTGTTGTAGATTTGTTTCAAAGGTACAGCTAACCGGTTGGCCACAAATACACCTTTCAAAACAGACCATTGCACTTCATGCTCCTAAGTTAAAGGAAAACTTCAGGATTGTTGAACCTGGAGCCTATTTCATTTTGGGTGTTAGGGACTACTGCAGACAACTAAGGAGAGAGAATGTCTGGGCTTATGGCACTGGTTTTGTGTGTTTCTGCGTTTTTTGAAAGTATTTAGTCAAAATACTCTTTGTGTTTGAGGCTCCCAACCAAGCTTAATGTGTTGGATTGTTGGCCTCACCTTAACCTTGTTCTTATCGTGAATGGTTGAGGACGAGTTAACAAGTGTCAGTTAATGTTCAGAATAAAAAGTCTGAATAAGCATCACTAGTTGCAATACAAGTTATATTTAGCATCAACACAAGGGCCTGAAGTAAACAATAGGCTACGTTTTAATATGCCAAAACATCTCATAATGACATATGTCGGTAAGCATAAGATAAACCAGTATAACCTTGCACTCCGCACCAAACCGGTGGAACCAGAAACTACCCAACCCTGCCTTGTATAGAGGAATGTGCTGGAAGCTCTGCATTGTTGTAGATGTTTTTTTCAAAGGTATACTTGCATCCTTTTCCCCTCAGCTGACCGGTTGGCCACAAATGCACCTTTCAAAACACACTATTGCACTTGAATACATTTATTCATAAAACCCTCCTTGGACTGACACTCACAATGTTGTCTCTGTTACATAAGCCTTTAATAAGTCTCCATTAGTTCCCAGGCAGCGCATGGGCTGAATAATGCTCTAGGGCCAAAGTCTGGGCAAATGGCACTGCCGTTTTTTGATACAAACGGTATCCGAATTCAAGTTGCTTTGCAATAAATAAACAAGAAGTCCTCTAAGTGACTAGTTAAAGTCAACCCTCAATACCCACCTACCTCAATTTCCATCCACAGCTGCTGGGGATATCTTTCTCTCTGAATCAACCAATCAATGGAGAAACAAAGCCAGAAACTGTAAAAGTAAACCTGCACTATCATGTCAATGTATCCATCCCATCCGTTGCACACTTCACAGACTGCCACCACCTGGGCATCAAGAATAACTTTGTTCACCACCGCCTCATCAAGTTCGCCAGGGTGTTTGAGGTAGACGGGGACAAGAAAATCTACACCAGAGAATAGGTCAAATGATCAAAGACTCTGATTCAGAATTTTGAATCTGGTTCAAGCAACTCTCTAATTGGTTCTTCATTTGACTAAACATAACTCTGGGTCAACAGGAAGTAAAGCTACCCCCACTGCATTTTTGTGTTTTATTCTATTATTAACTACTCAGTTAATTTTAGGTTTCCAGGGATCGTGACAATATGCGCATAGCCTAATGCCTCTTGGCACAATTGGATTGACCTAAAACCAATCAGAGCAATGAAACATATGCAACATCAGCAACAGCCAACTTGTCGTTTATGAAAAGACCTCAACGTCACTCCCATGGGGCGCATCCCAGTAAACAATTGTTGAATCTACCCGCCCTATATTAGATAAATAGTTTTGATTGGCCCAACCCAGCCATGGAGATCTGCCTTGATAGTATTTAAGAAGCATATACTAGAGCAAATAAAACATGAGTGCACAGATTTTATAGTCCAAGGCTTGAAACATTGACTGCTAATGGAGTTTGGATACAACATCTAACTAAAGAAAATCCGTAAGATGGCAGGGTGAGTCTGATATTGGCAAGAAAATAGGATATTCACGACAAGTTGCAGCACTTTCAAGACTTAACATTGAGTTTGAGCGATCGGTGGGTCTTGCCCAGAGTAATCAGTGAGCGGATAAAATTCATCTTAAGTACCGTGTTCATGTTTGTCTCGACAGACAATGATTTATTTTGCATGATTATTGAAATCTAAACGTCCACACCTAGATTATTCAAAAAAAATTCCCCTGTTTTGGCCTAATTTAAAATTGGATTCCAATATAAAAAGTTTCTTAACCATGTTTGGTCTCTTAGAATGTAGTGTCCTCAGTTTTGATTGATTCCTAGACATTTTCTATTTTTTATTTTGTTTTAGTTGCTAGGCCCCGTTAACTGTGGTAGAAGATTTTGTTTTTGTGAGCAGTGCTTTTCTCAACTTTTAAATTACGTAAATTGTAAATTAGGTCCAAATGTTTTCTTGGTCTGCATCCTATGAGTGGCCATTCTCTTAGTCACAGTATGTTATGTTAGTCATCTTGAAGGTATAGGCTTTCCTGTTGGATGCATACAGACACCCCCAGGTTGACCACCGTCTGAAAAGTAGGAGTGCTCAAGCCAGCTACTGATGGCTGTGATTTGTTCTCTCTCATTCAGCCGAAATAAATCAACTACAATGCTTTAATATAACAAGCAGTTTTAAGTGTTTTATTCTCGCAAGAAAATGTCCATGACATAAACCATTAATGAAGGGAAATAAGTCGTAAGGAACATTCCTAATAATGTATGGTAATTGAAGATCAAATGTGCTGTCTAAGCTTCTCTTTCTCCGATCCACTTTCATACACTCCTTTTTTTTATTTCTCCAGACCTGAAGATACCGACATTGAATGTATGGAGGCAGCATACAAAGTAAGAAAGTCAGGTTACAAATATTTTTGCCACAGACAGCTTTATATTAAGACTCAGTGAATGGTTGCTGAGCTCAAACTTTGAATTGATTGCCAAAATAATTTCCACAACTGTGAAGCATAATTCAAAACTATAAACCCTGTATTCAGCATTTATGTTTCCAACCCTCTTTGGTTTCAAAACCACGGTATAACGGTACAGACAGCGTTTAGTAATGTTTTATCTCTCTTCTCTTTCAGGTCTTTAATGACCCCATCCACGGACACATTGCACTCCACCCTCTTCTGGTCAAAATCATAGACACACCTCAATTCCAAAGACTGAGGAACATCAAGCAGCTCGGAGGGGCATACTACGTTTTCCCCGGAGCATCTCATAATCGCTTTGAGCATTCCATTGGGTGGGTGGGTGTGTGTGTGTGTGTGTGTGTGTGTGTGTGTGTGTGTGTGTGTGTGTGTGTGTGTGTGTGTGTGTGTGTGTGTGTGTGTGTGTGTGTGTGTGTGTGTGTGTGTGTGTGTGTGTCAAGTGGATACCTTGTACGAGGGAGGGCCAGTGTAACATCTTTCAAACCGCTTTGATAATTAGTCAAATCCCGTATGGTACCTCTAAATCTGTACCGCCAGATGGCACGCACATGTCCACAAAGCAGTTGGTGACAAGTGGAATATCATGATTTATGCCGGGCATACGCCTGATAATTCTTCAAAGTTAGTACAGCAAACTGGTAATTCCCCAATTCATTCCCCACAACCCAGTCCTGATCCTCAAAATTCCCAATTAGAATCCTGAGAGCAAAAACATGACTCAAGCATAAAGAAATCTGGCGGACAGCGGCCATGCTGTGCTAGATGTTATATTTGTTTTTTTGTGGAAGATTCTAAATAACTACTCAAGAACATCTTTCCAGTTAGAGCAACAAAACGTGACACATTAGCTGCAGCATTCTTGGCCCCAAATTTGATAATTGTTGTTATTGGACCAACCCCAGCCAGGAATAGGGCCGCACAATATGGCAGAGCAAATAAAACATGAGTTGGCAGATTAGTTTTGTTCCAAGATTAGGAAAAACACAGATACCTATGCTAAACTTTGCACTTATTGTGTACGACCATCATTAAAGTATTTGCGAAAATGTTAATATTAAAGATAAAACGACATAGAACTACATTGACATTTATTTGATGGGTTAAGGTTAAACCAACTACTGTTTAGGTATGATGATGGGTCTGAAAGCATACTAAGTTGAAAACCAAAGATCTTTAAAAAATGTGTTTTAAATTCATACAATCCATGTGGAGATTACTTCATATGACAATGAGGCTTGAAATGGGGATTTGGACATCGTACCTGAGTTTGCGTCAAGTAACTGCAACATGACACGCCATTTAATCGATTTTTCCTAGTAGGAAGTAAAAAAGTCCCACCTTGGGCTGCAAATGCTCGTGGGGCAGATCCTGGTCGAATGGCAGTACTTTTTTTGTTTGTCCTTAGTTAAAATTTTGGGGGCAAAGTATTGTCAAAATATTCTCGTTTCGCAGAATTCATTACATTGTTGAAAACCAGTGTTTGAGGCTCCCAACCAAGTTTATTGTGGAGCGTTTGTGGCTGATGGCCTGAGTTATAGTCAGATTGATTGGAATCTGGGTGGGGCTGCACACCTTGGGTGCATTCAGAATCAAAGCAGGCACACAGGTCAAACCAGCCATCACCACAGACAGCTCTGATATGTTGGCATTAAGCAGCTGATCTGCATGTAAACATCTTGCCAATTACAATAGATTAGCTTTTACCTGTGGCTTGGTGTCGGAGGAGACACACCCCTGGCTGGCACCCACTGGCATGTGGCAGGGTTAACTGACACTTATATTGCAGCGTTTAACTGGGTTATCTTTTACTGGTCACTTTTGTTTGTATCTAACCAGATTCTCTGTGGCAACGTTAATCAATTAAAGCATCTTTGTTAATTTATTGTTTGCAGAGTTGGGTACCTGGCTGGAAAGCTTGCAAAATCTCTGCAAAATAAACAGCCTGGACTGAATATCACTAAGAGAGACATCCTCTGTGTGCAAATCGCTGGCCTCTGCCATGATCTGGGTGAGTAACAAGAGCTGCACCCCAACCCTTACCTCAAAACATCCAACATCGGCCAGTTTCTGTGTGAGCATGAAACGAATGAGGGATTGGTTAATAATGAATGGTTTCAAATTTCTAAACACATATCTCTCTCTCTATAGGACACGGACCTTTCTCTCATCTGTTTGATAAGAAGTTCATTCCTAAAGCACGTCCAGATTTGAAAGAGGACAAAAAATGGACGGTACTGAATGATTCTCCCACTGCTTTCTCCAAAATTCCGCTCGCTGTTTGTTCCGGGACATTTCACAGACCCTTATCTGGCAACACGCTAAAACAAGCCAAAAGTCTTGCCTCACGTTCCTAAACTACTAACTTCTATCCACATCTCCAGGATTCCAACCTAAAAACTTTAAGCTTTCAGAAAGTAAAACAAAATGTCATCTCAGTTTAGAAATTAGAACTCAAAATGCCTGATATAAGTTAATGAAAGGTGTTGTAGGTAAGATAAGAGATTTGTTAAGGGAAGAGGAATGAGTGGAAGAGAGCAAAATTTGGTAAATATACAACCCTCTGTCTAAACAGAGCCTCCCTCCCAGCTCCCTTCATCGTTTCTCCTCCGTTTAAATGATAACGCTATGGTTGCAAATGTGATTGATAGGCAAGAAGAATCCAGAATCAATCAGGGAAGGGCCATTAATTGTTCAAATCTAAAATGCTTATGGCTGGTGGATGACTATGCCATTTCTAAAAGATTATACTCAAATGATAGCTCTTAAACAACTATAATTTAAGCATAACACTCCAAAACACTGAACGCATCCTTGATACAGTTTTCTCCATTAAGGCAACCTATTGAAAGGGGGAAACTGTAACTTTTCCTTCTCTTCATTAGCAGTGTTAAGCAAGAATCAGTCGGTTCTTCAATGCATATAACCCACCGAGGATTAGAATTAGTATTAGAATATAATCTATACTAGAGTTTTCGCACTCAACCTCTAGTTGTAATTAACAGGGGTAATTGTTTAATGGAAAGTGTAGTATATCAATAATTAAATAGCATTTACTGTTATTCAAGGCTGATAAATGCATTGACATTTTAAAATACAAGGCAACTACTATTGGTTAGTTGAAAATAATAATCATCATTAAGATTAAACATCTCTTCCAGTGTCCTGGCCAAGACAGGCAGTAGTAGCCTACAGTCACACATAGCATACACACAAAACATAAGCAAAATAAAACAGTCGGCAGGGGGGAAGGGGGATATTAATATCGCAAGACATTTCGGGAGGCTCATCAAGGAGTAGAGTAAAGTGTAGTCTTTTGAAATGTAAAGGTTTTTATATGACAAAATGAACGACCTGCCGTTGCTTGTCGAGTGAGAAATTTATATAGTCTATAGACAGAAGGTCTTACCTGGGAGAGTTTGTAGACGGTGGAGCTGTTATGTTTAAAAACATAACATCTTACCTGGGCGAGTGTAGCTGCGGTGTGTGCGCGTGCATACGTGTTCTTACCTGCGCGTGTGCCGATGGCACACCTGTGTGTGCGTGTGTTTGTGTGTGTGCGCTTCCATGTACGTGTCGCTGCCTTTGTGTTGACGTGCGGTGTATACGCGTGGTTGTGTGTGTGTGTGTGTGTGTGTGTGTGTGTGTGTGTGTGTGTGTGTGTGTGTGTGTGTGTGTGTGTGTGTGTGTGTGGTGTATGCGCAGGTGTGCGTTTCCGTGTATGTTCGTGCGCATGTGCGTGCTTGTGTGTGTGTGTGTTCTTGCCTGCGCGTGTGCCGATGGCGGAGCCGTACGTCTTACCTGTGCCTGTGTGTGTGTGTTTGTGTTCGCGCGTGTGTGCTCTTCCGTGTTCGTGTCGATGCCTTTGTGTTGACGTGCGGTGTGTGCGCGGGCTTGTGTGTGTGTGTGTGTGTGTGTGTGTGTGTGTGTGTGTGTGTGTGTGTGTGTGTGTGTGTGTGTGTGTGTGTGTGTGTGTAGTGTGTGCGCATGTGTGTGCGTTTCCGTGTATGTTCATACGCATGTGGGTGCTTGCGGTGTACATATGCATTTGCGCTTGGCACATGCGCACTTGAGTAACTTGAGTATCTTGAGTGTCACAGTGTGACAGGCCTGCTTTTATAGTAGTAAGATTTATCCCACTGCCTGGCACCTTCTGAGTCCACCAACTGTCTTTGCAGCAAGTCATTCAACATGTTTTAAAGAGGTTGTTCTATATTAATTTACATATTCAGGTCCTCAGTCCTTAAGTTGCAAGCTCTCAACAAAAGCTGAGAGCAAACCTCTTAACTATGCATACGTACATCATATTCTATGACTAAAACAGGCTACCATAGGATGAACATTATTATCCATAGTCAGGCAATAATGTTTCAGCTGATAAGGGTTTGGCGTTTGCACTGTTAAAGAGTATTTGGCTGTAGCTCTGTTAACAAAAAAATAAGACAACAAGTTAAGGTAATGTGTGTGTGGAATGCATTCATAGTGCTTTACACACATCCACTCACTGTCGGCGGTGTCCGCCATGCAAGGCAGCAGCTAGGTCGTAGGTCGCTAGGTTGGAAGCGGTAAGTGTGAGGTGTCTTGCTCAGGGACACCTGAGCAACCTGTGTGTGTGTGTGTATGTCATTGCAGCACGAGAAGGCATCGCTAGACATGTTAAACCATCTGATTACTGTTAACAACCTGAAGCCGGTGATGAAGGGCTACAGGCTGGAGCTGCCAGTGGACCTCTTCTTCATCGAGGAGCTGATCATTGGGAAAAGGACCTACCCTCATGATCCAAAAAAACAGGTGTGCACAATGACTCTTCCAACGGAAGGGTTGAAACAATGGCTCTCCCAACAGAAGCGATGGTACCCTCCCAACAGAGGAGTTTGTACAATGACTCTCCCACAGAGGGGTTAGTAAAGTGACTTTCCCAATAGAGTGGCCCCGCTATATACATTTAGATTTAGTTAATTCGTTATCCAAAGTGACTTACAAGTGAGGCTAACGACAATCAAAATTGGGGTGACTACAAAATATCTCCTGTATAGAGCTTGAAGAACTTACTGTTCATAACCTCCTCTCACCATAGCCTGAAAAATGAATTGTTCTCTAACAGAACCCCCTAATTGCTACACCGCATATCAGGCCTTTTTCAGTTCACACTCATTGGACTCAGAAAAAGGGTTTCCGTTGCAGTGAGCTGCTACATTGCTATGTTCTATTTCTATTTGTCTGTTGACCGTTTCCTCGTGCTGTCGTTACAGTTGGAACACGGAGGCCGTAAACCAGAGAAGTATTTTCTGTATGAGATTGTGTCCAACAAAAGGAACAGCATCGATGTGGACAAATGGGATTACTTTGCGAGGTCAGTCCTTACTCTGGTCACTAACCTTGTTTGTGTATTGTGTGAGATGTTCATGCCAATGTTCTTTACAACTATGCAAGATATTCACTGCAGCCATCAATTATTTGAGGTGCGGGTCCGTTGGGGGCAGGATATTGTAGTGGCTCGGTGGTTCATGGCTTTATCCCAAATGTTCATTTAGCTGTTATAGCGGGAATTGCGTAGTTATAGTGCGCTAACTTGATCTCATTCCACAAATCTGTTTAGCCGTATTATAGAGGTCCTTTTTAAATCCTGTCCCACTTGTCCAGCGCAAAGATTTTTCCAACAACAAAATATCTATAAATGAGAGTTTCCTGATTTAAGATGAGATTGTCTTTTATTTGATTGGATATATGAGTGAACCTTGTACCTCATGCCTTGCAAGAAATAATAGCCTGCCAAAAAATGTTTTTCCCTATATTAACAGGCAAGGTATGTAGCGTCATATCGCTTTGGGTTGGATGCCCTAATACTAATATTCCTCCCAATATGATTAGTTGGTCATATTTTTAAATACTAAAATGTATTTCAATTGAGAGATGACTATTGGATGTAGAGTAGAACAATATTAGGCCAACATATAATTCAATAATACAAAGGAATACATTTAGGATATAGAGGACCAAACTCCCAACCAGAGTTTGCAGTAGGCCTACTACATTTACCATGGTTAAAAATGCCTGCACAAGACTGTAAGTGACTCTTTTAGAAATAATAATGATAATAATAATAATAATAATAATAATAATAATAATAATAATATTAATAACAATAATAAGTATAGTTGCGAGCAGCAATGTGGGGGTCAAGCATAATGGGACTTGATAAACAAATTTTGCTGGACGGACGTTATTGGCTAGGTGGCTACATGACGACCGTCTCGGTAATCGTAATACCGACAGCCGGTGGGATGAACTAGAGCGTTATACGAGAACGCGTCAATGTTTACCAAATGGAAAAATTACCCCCATAGAGGTAAGGGCGCAATACAGTCTGCCTGACAGAACAAATGACACAAATACAATGGGATTATTCGGAACAATATCCCGAACAGAGACACAATGTAAACAAGCATGCCTTCTGAAGGTGGTGCATGAAGCATCTAATCCAGTAAGAATTCAGTTTATATTAAAAGTGGGCAAAATGGTAAATAACGTCATTGGTGCATTATACATGCAGTACCTCTTTTTGCCACACGAGTGCAGTGTCTACCCTTTAATGAGCGCTGTTCAACTAACATTAATAACACTAACATTGAAATAAATGAAGTAGTGTTCTGATTGTATGCTGTATGTCAGATTGACATGATGATTGATATGTTATCAGTTTTATATAAAACAGAATATGATGATCATGATAAAATACATATGATTAGATTTTACAGGCAATGAAAGTTATTGGCAAATGTGTATCACAATGAAAATACATTGAAGTTGTTTCTAAGGGCTGGAATGGACTTGCTGCTAACAACGCACCCCTAAAAGTCAAATCACACCAAATTATTTGGGCATCATCAGGATAGGGTCATAAGACTATGAGCCAAGTTTGGTTTGGATGCATGAAGGCCTTGCGGAGATATGAGCTCACTTCCTGTTTGACATACCCCTGAGGTCAAAGGTCAGCAAATAGTTTGGATGTCCCCAGAATGATGTCATGAGTCTATGTACCAAGCTTGGCTATGATACGTTAAAGAGATGCTGAGAACAGGCTTACTTCCTGTTTGGCTGCTTTGCCGTCAAGTTTGATTGGCTGTCACGGCAAAACGGTTTTGAATTTGAGAAAGCTGTTTTACACATTTGTTCAGCTTGGTCTGAAGATCATATATGCCAAGGTTCATGAAGATTGGACATAATTTGTGGCCTGTGGAAATGTACAACTGATTTTGACAACTTTGAACATGGCGGCGAATTTCTGAGGTTGCCATGGGAAATATTTTATTAGCTATATGGGGCGGTCTGACAGTATCACCAGCAGTGGCGGCAGGTGAATTTTATTATAGGGGGGGCAGAAAGTTTGTAAACCAACTTTCTGCCCCTGTAGGGGGGTCTGGGGCCATCATCCCCGCAAATCCCCATTGAAAATGCATTGAAGGCTCAATTTCCGAAAAAAAAAGTTTTAACATTAGAGTCAACGGAGAAGGCTTGGGCGATTTTCCACGTCGATGAATTCGCCCATAGAGGCGGGACCATTTGAAACGCGACTTGAATCTGACGATTCTGATTGGACAATGACAGATAATAGGTCTGGAACACTGAAAACTACTTTTGCCGTGATAGAATAAAAAAATTAAAAAAATCCTCTTTCTACCAGTTGGTAGTGCGTCGTCCAAATCGCCCCTATACACCATCCGCCCCTGATTACCAGACATTGAAAATAAGTGTGTAATATACTCACGTGAAGAGAGAGTAGTTAAAACACGTCTTTGTTAATTATAGCGCCCCCTATAGGTCAATGATCAACATGATGATGTCATGGGTCTATGTACCAAGTATGGTTATGATATGTCAAAGGGCTGCTGAGATGTTGGCGTATTTCCCTTTTTGGCCGCTTCACGGTCGAATTTGATTGGCGGTAGCGGGCAAACGGTTTAGAATTTGAACAATATTTCAATGTTTTTTATCAAGAATGGCCTGTAGATCATGTGGCCAAGATTGGAGATGATTGCACAAAATCTGTGATAGAAGTAGCATTTTGAAGGTTTTGGACATAAACCAAGATGGCGGAAAATCCATCATGGCGCAAAATGGCGTCATGGGGTGCGTTGAACTCGACTTGGTTCAAGAATTCCAATGATACCTTGTTTGTGAATATTGGATGAATGGGTCGAAAGTTCTAAGCATGAATGCATGTCCAACTTTGACCTGTTGGTGGCGCTAGAGCTGATGAGCTAGCAACCTCAAATTTGCTTGAGGGCTAATGGGCCAGGGCCCCGTTTCCCGAAAGCATCTTTAGCCTAAGGGGATCGCAGAGTGGGTCGTACGAGCATCGTACAGTTTTCACACCGTTTCCCGAAAGCATCTTTGGTAGTCACGAGTCTCAATCACTCTTCGACGTGCATGAAAACCAGCCGCGTAGTTATGAGGGAGGCCGTCCTCACACCAATCTTCCTCGTCGTCATCGTCCCTAATGTCCTCGGGTTCAACCCAAGCTACCCCAGCCTTAGCTGCAATTTTGTGCAACATAGCTGTCACACATATCACAGCGCATGACTTGGCCGGCGAAAACTGGAGCCTTCCGCTGGACTTGTGAAGGCATCTAAAGCGCAACTTCCACCTCCCGATCGTGCGCTCAGGATTAGGACTGATATATATGTCGGCCTAGGCTTAATCAATTGTGTTTTAATATCTTTAGCATTCATATTATTGCAATCTATTCTTTTGGTAGGCTACTCTGCGGTTGGCCTTGATGGGGAGATATTTCTTTTTAACCCCATTTTCCTCCGACATTCCTGCGTCTCCCCCTGCGTCATAGCCCGTTTCAGCACCATGTCAGTGGACAGGTACAATCCTACGTTCCTCTTGAGTGCAGCGAATGCTCGTTCACGTTAAGAGGAGTTTCGGGAAACGCTCCAAAGAAATTATCCATGGTTCGAAGGGTCCACCTTTCGATCCATCGATATCGGGAAACGGGGCCCAGTCCTGAACCAGTGTGCCAAATTTCACAACTTTTCACCAAGGAGTTCTATGGGCTGCCATAGACTCCCATGGAGGTAAAATAATAATAAGAAACAGTACGAAAAAAATAGGTTATCTCGCAACTTCGTTGCTTGACACCCAAACAGTACGAAAACAATAGGTTGTCTCGCAACTTCGTTGCTTGACACCCCATTCATACAAAAACAAAAGGTTGTCTCGTAACTTCGTTGCTTGACACCCAACAATAGGTTGTCTCGCAGCTTCGCTTCTTGACACCCAATAATAATAGTGGATATTATAGGGGATCTAAATTCTTATTGATATATGGACCTCTTAAGAATGTAACCTTTGACTTGACAGACAATAAAGTCAGTTAGTTTAGTTGTTTTCAGTATGAGGGGTTTTGAGGGGGTGTTATGGGGAAGAAGAGCGAGTGGACCCAAATGCTCGACACAGAGCAAATAATAAGGGGCTTCACTGAGAGCAACAAATAAGTTACGGCAGGAAAAGGGACGAGGAATTTGTTTGCAGGCAGGTAGACAGGCAGGTAGTCGGCAACAGGCGAGTAGTCGGACAGGCGAGGATTCGGCAACAGGATGGTCGGCAGACTAGACACAGGGAGAAGACAGTTTGGCGAAAGCGACCGAACACTACAACCAACAATCTGAACACGGGGAGGGGCCAGGGACGAGGTACTGACTGCTAGGTGTGAAACAACGATCTAGCGATGATTGTCTGGGGAACCCGGAGAAACTACTGTGTGCTGATGGAAGATTGCCGGCAGGTGGGTAGAGCGCGGTAGATGAACGGGTGATGAGACTGGCCCCCACACAGAAGTGGACGGTGTGACAGGAGAAGGCTCAATGCTGCTCTCATGAGAGACAGGAGTCATTTACATTTAGGGCATTTAGCAGACACCTTTATCCAAAGCGACTTACAATAAGTACATTTGTAAGAAGAAAGAGAGACAATATATCGCTGTCGGTACAGTAAGGATGTTTATAGAACCAAGTGCCAAGCACTAACAACTGCTAGGTCAACCCCTTCCTCATATACAACAAAGATAGGATCACATGCTACACAATGCTAAGTACCATTGCAAGGACCACCAAGTGCAAGGACGTACTATATACAATAAGTGCGTAAGAGGGGGGTAAGGGGGGGAGGCTATGCAGAGTCGGTAAACTCTGAACAAGTGAGTCTTGAGTGAGATGAGGAACGGAGTCAGTGATGCAATAAAAAAAAGATCCTAATAGCTTTGGTTTAACCAATGAAGGCTGTGAAGAAACTAGAAATTAAAATGTAAATCGAATATCTTTCACATTTTTCTCCCAGAAGGCCATCCAACCAGACCTCCATAGCCGTCACTGTTTCTCTATCCTCGCAATATTCTCCCCTTTTTTACCCATTACCTGTTTGTAAACCCCTCTGCACCTTCCTGCTCCATAATGACTGGTATCAGAATTCACTGCACCACTTTGTGATACATTCTTTGAAAATCTCCTTGGTGACCTAACCATACTCAATACACAGCCACAGCTGCCAGGGATATCTTCCTCTCTGGATCAACCAATCAATGGAGAAACAAAGCAAGAACCTGTAAAAGTAATCCTGCACTATCATGTCAATGTATTCATCCTTTCCGTTCCTCATCTCAGAGACTGCCATCACCTGGGCATCAAGAATAACTTTGACCACGACCGCTTCATCAAGTTCGCCAGGGTGTGTGAGGTGGACAAAGAAAAAGACGCAGAGGAGAAGCTAATCTGTACCAGAGACAAGGGCAAGTTCGCCAGGGTGACTGATGAGGACAAAAAAAAAGAAGCAGAGGGGAGGCAAATCTGTACCAGAGACAAGGTAAAATGATCTCAGACTTCTGTTTTTAATCTGATTGAAGCAGATCTCTAATTGGTCCTATATTTGACTAAACATAACTCTGGGAATTCATTCAACAGGAAGTGGGCAATGTGTATGACTTCTTTCAAACAAGAAACTGTCTCCACAGAAGAGCCTACAAGCACAAAGTATCAAACATTGTTGAGACCATGTAAGTATTGTGTCTGTGCTAGGTACTATAATAATTACGAAAGTAATTGTTTTCCAAACTGAGTTTGGTTGTGTTTTTCTAACTAGGATCACAGAGGCCTTCGTATTGGCGGACCAACACCTCCAATTCAAGGGGTCAGATGGGAAAATGTTCACAATGTCCACAGCTATAGAGGACATGGTGGCATACACCAAGTTGACTGGTTAGTGCTGAGACCACACGGTGCTGTGGTTGGCTTGGCTATTGCATTTTTGCAATGTCAAAGACTAATTCTTTCTTACCCCAAGGCTAAACCTACCCTAAGGCTTCCTAAAGCAAGATGCCTCACCACTATCTGCTCCTTATTATAAGATGAACTATAAGTCACTTCTGATGTGTGTCTACGCCCCTGTAGACAATGTCTTCGAACAGATCCTCGTTTCTACCTTAGAGGAGCTGGCTTTGGCCAGGGCGATCCTAGAGAACATCCTTAACCGTCGCCTCTACAAGTGTGTGGGCCAGTTCTATACAAAGAAGAAAATCAACGATACAGAGGTATGTGTGTGTGTGTGTGTGTGTGTGTGTGTGTGTGTGTGTGTGTGTGTGTGTGTGTGTGTGTGTGTGTGTGTGTGTGTGTGTGTGTGTGTGTGTGAGCGTGTGTGTGTGTGTGTGTGTGTGTGTTAGAAGTGACAGAGGAACAAATCCATGACAGTTTTGACGCTCTTTCCCTGATCTTTCCAGGAGGCAATTGGTATGCAGTTGGCAGGTGACGAGGACATTAACCTGACCCCAAACGACCTCATTGTCAATGTACGTCCTACTGTCTCTTAGTGGCATCAAATCTATGCTGATTTTAAAGATTCCCTTTGAGAGGTTTGTGGTTGTTCTGATAGCTCTGTGGTGGGAATCAGGTATGCAAATCCTAGATGCAGATATAATTTACATTTCAACAATGTCCTCCCTTCCTACATTCATCTGTGATTGAGAAGTGTTGCGTTAACTTGACAGGCAAGATAGCTTCCCTTAACCAACCAGGGAGTATATGCACCGATTGGTATGAAATGATCCGGGACTGTTCTAAATTGTGGGACGTGGCCCAGGCGGGCAGATGAAAGATATCAGAAATCCAGTTAGCTGCTGTTGTATTAAGCAGTTTGAAAATATATATAAAATAACAGTGCTAATTGTTGTTTTTAACAATGACCAGTGGTTTTCCATCCATAATTTCACTGCACATTATATATACCCTAAACTATGTGTGTGACAAATATGTCTCTACATTAAATTGAAAAAATACCTTTTTAATTTATTTGTTTTCATGATCAACCTATACTATATTCATCCCTCCACAGCGCAATGCATGCGTCAGTAAATGGTAAAATGTCTCCCCCTGGTGTCTCCTAGGTTACCAAGATGAACTATGGCATGGGGAAGAAGAATCCCATCGATCACGTACGTTTTTACCGCAAGAGTGCACCCAACAGGGCCTTCAAGATCCCCAGGGGCCAGGTAAGAACTTTGCCATTGAACACAATCATTTTTAAAAGCATGTCAGTGCAGTATAAACATATATGTATATGAGAGATAATATGTTCATTTATAATTGGTTATTGTGATGAATAGTAAAAACTGACTTCCCCATCTTAGACTGGCATTACAGTAGATGTTTGAGATAAGCTGAACACTGGGCATCATCCGGGGAGCATTTCAGAGTAGACGTACATCGTATCCCAGTGTTACGACTGTAGTCAGTGTTTTTCCAAAATGAAAAAATTGGAGGAATATTAAAACTAGTGTGTTTTCACACAAATAATGGTTGTTAATTAAAAAACAACATTGAAAATGTGTTTGAACAAAAACGTTGTGGTCCTTCAAAAACGCCTGGACATTTCACATCTTATATGGACGGCTCGCCATTGCCTTACAGTATGAGAAGATCTGCTTTTCTCTGTTGATAGGAACCAGGAAGCCTCCATCTCATGGTCATCATGATTAGAAAAGCTTATTTACTGTTAACATTATCAATGTTAAGGTGTTTGTCTACCAATATATCTAGCTCTAGTCTGGGTACTCCTACGCTGTACTGAACCTGTTATGTGTCTAACTGACTGTGCTTCTTCTTTGTTCCGGCTCCTGTCCACAGGTGTCCACGCTCATCCCAGGACACTTTCAGGAGTGGTTGATCCAGGTCTACTGTAAGAGGACTGATAAGGAGAGCCTGGGGACGGCCAGGGAGCGCTTTGAACGGTGGTGCAACGCTCAGGTAATAATATATTGCCTTCAGTTTATCGCTCCATGTGGTTAAATCTTTTCAAATTAGATTGTTTTACAACTGTGTAGCTGGGTAGATGTAGGAGTTGATGCAAAGCTTTTATTTTAGGTTATTGATTATTCCATGCGATGGTGGCATCACCAATCCCATGGTGGCATGTTAACGTGTTGTTGATGTAACCTGTTTGGTCTCGTTTCTTTAGTTCTTTCTCCTTTTTTCTTCCAGAATGAACAAGAAGAGCAGGAAGCCAATGAAGGCCCAAACTAAACTTAAGTTTGGAAAGAACCAAAAAAAACAAGATTTGGGGCATTTAATATTAATTTGTTGAAGTGTTCTTTTTCATTTTCAAAGTTTGAACGTTTTCCTGAATAATAATAATAATAATAA
>NC_044048.1:13018476-13245976 GCF_902167405.1 Gadus morhua | reverse complement strand
GAGTTGTCCCTGTCTCTCTGTGGCTCCCCCCCCCCTCTCCCCACCTCCCACTCTTCTCCCACTCTGGCCTAAACAAGCCTTGACAGGAGAACAAAAGTGCACCTTGCACCTCCAAGAAGCAGCACAGGCACCCTGAAGGCAAATACCTGAAATCACACGGTGCAACACAGGGAGAGAGGAGAAAGAGGAGAAGCCATAGGAGTGATCATCAAGCGGGCGATCATCTGCTCCCTGCTGCCAGGGAGTGACATGGAGAACGGGAGCTTCACACTCAGTCAGTGTCTCCACACTGGACTTCACTCTTGGGCCGTTTTCACAGCAAGCGGATTCTTGACACAATCCGCTTGCTTTTGATGTTGCCTGTTTGTCACATCCTATCTTGTCCAGGACGTCCTGGAAAAGAGATGTTGTATCGCAACGTGTGGTTTAATGTAAAGAAATGCATACATGAGGGTTCTTCTTCTTCTTCTTCTACTTCTTCTACTCTCTTTCTCAAACCTCTGCATAGCGGTCGTCCACCAACGTAGGCCTGCTATTCCTGTGCTGCATCCGTTCCCTGCATGCTCGCACACCCTCTCCAAATACTCCTTCCTATTGTGTTTCTGTTTTGTCCCATTCAGGAAAACCTCGTGTCATGACTTGCTGGCCTCTGCCTAGTATTGCATGGTGTGTGTAAGTTGTTTGTGTGCGTTCGTGCGCATGCATCTCCTAATTCTCTGATGCTTCCTTTGTTTGATGGCATTGCATGCGCTGCTCTGAAGCTCAGCCTGGTGTGCCCAGGCGTTTGTCTTTAACTGATCTTTACAGATCCTGTGCAAGGCCTGTGCTCGCTCTTTCCCTACCTTACTCATTATGTGTCCTCCTGTGACCTTTGACCCCCCCCCCCCCCCCCCCCAAGTAGAGGACAGAGAGCTCTGTGTTGAAAGAGTCACAGCCACACACACACACGCACACCATTAAAGGGGACAGCAGGAGGGCGGAGGTAGGCAGGAAGCACCATGTACCCCCTCCTAGAGACCATATCCTGTCCTTGGGTGAAACTGGTTTATTTGTGCAGAGATCTGATGTCTGTGTGTGTGTCTGTGTGTGTGTTTGTGTGTGTGTGTGTGTGTGTGTGTGTGTGTGTGTGTGTGTGTGTGTGTGTGTGTGTGTGTGTGTGTGTGTGTGTGTGTGTGTGTGTGTGTGTGTGTGTGTGTGTGTGTGTGTGTGTGTGTGTGTGTTTGAGAGTGTGTGTGTGTGTGTGTGTGTGTGTGTGTGTGTGTGTGTGTGTGGGGGGGGGGTATCTTTGTGTCATTGCAAATGACCACTTGTGCAACCGCTTACAATTTCTCTCATGGACCCAACTGATCCTCCACTCGGTGCGCTGCCCTCACCGACACTTTGTCCAAACGTCCCAGCGCAAGAATCGTCATTGATCACGTTGGTGAACATGACCCTTGGCTCTCCTCCTCGCCGAAACACAACCACACGGCCACAGAACCCTCACTCTCCTTCAGCCCTCATCCCCCATGGCCTCCTGGTCTCTGGTCTAAAACCACTTGACAGATCCCTGTTCTGGAATGATCCAGACCTTTGGTCTAAGGTCCAGAGCCCTGGTCTTAACAGATACAGACCCCTGGTCTACACCGGTCCAGACCCCTGGTCTAAACCGGTCCAGACCCCTGGTCTAACCGGTCCAGACCGCTGGTCTTAATCAGTCCAGACCCCTGGTCTTAACCAGTCCAGACCGCTGGTCTTAACCAGTCCAGACCGCTGGTCTAAATCGGTCCAGAACCCTGGTCTAAACCGGTCCGGAACCCTGGTCTAAACCGGTCCAGACCCCTGGTCTTGGTGGCTCAGATGGGACAAAGGGAGGAGAGATTCCGGGGGGATTTGGAGTAGAGTTCCAGCGGAGGAGGAGGTTGGCACCAGAAGCCTTGGGCAGCGCCATTGTGACAAAGGCATCGTGGCCTGTGTGTGAGCGTTTGAAACCCTAACCTGGTGACTTAACCCTGCTGGCTTGAATTTAATCTTCGAGCGAGTCAGCTCTCTCCGGCCCACGCTGTTCAGTCCTGGCTCCAGCACTGCTCTCTGTCTCTTACTCTGTCGCTGTCCCTCTCTCTCTCTCTCTTTCTCTCTCTCTCCCTCTCTCTCTCTCTGGATAATATAAACCCCACTGGATTCATAGCATCAGACAATATCAAGGGTTTAAAGCTATGGCATCACAGCTACGTCGAAAACATGCACACATGCATAGACATCTATTGACCAAAACAGATGTGGCCGTGCATCTTTGCCGCGCCCAAATGCTTTTTATCAGTACATTTTGGCTAGGTTGTGTTTATACAAGCCTAACAGGACCCTTCCTGTCTCGCAAATCGACATGTAATGGATAAAAAGATAGAGGGAAAGAAAGAGAGTAAAACAAAATGATAATAATTCTACAAACTTGCTCAAATATTATCTGCAGAATATACTGCAAATATATTAGCTCTCTACCAGGATTCAAATCAGTACTGCTGAACTCACGATTGGGAGAAATTCAACATGAAATCTCATACACAAAATGTTTTCCTTTTAGTGGGCTAAAATTATTTTTATTATAGTTCATTGTAATGTATGTATCGAATTCACTGACGTTATCCTTTTGGTCAGCTTAAACAGGTCAGGTCCCAGAAGGAGTATACAAGATAACACATAGACCATCTCTTCTCTGTGTCTCTCTCTCTCTCTCTCTCTCTCTCTCTCTCTCTCTCTCTCTCTCTCTCTCTCTCTCTCTCTCTCTCTCTCTCTCTCTCTCTCGCTCTCTGTTAGATGCTGGTATTGTGTGTCTGTCACTAATGGCCCAGGAATGTCACATTAGTCAGGGTTACATGCGTGACGCTGCGAACATTAAAACAGTTTGTCGGGGCCAATATGATATTCTATGACACACACACACACACACACACACACACACACACACACACACACACACACACACACACACACACACACACACACACACACACACACACACACACACACACACACACACACACATTGAAACACACACTTAAACAGATGACAGGTCCACTGATCTCATTGCCTCAAAGCTACAGGGTGATCGAGCGCCTCATACCGTACCGCAAAAGCTAAATATTCCCCTCTGGCGAGATGACACGACTCACATTTCCTTACCATTCAAATGGAGAGAAATTAGCAGGAAATGTGGGTGTCTGAATGTGGCTTTAAACTTACCAAAAAGACCCCCTCCACGCAAGCATACCATCAAACTGGGAGCCATTATAGGAAAAGTTAAAGCGCGACCTGACAAAACTAACTTTCAACCTATCTGTACCTACATTTGGAGAACTAGCCACAGCGTCAAATTTAAAAGTATCCAACTGAAAAAAATCCCATCCATCCCTTCAGGTCTCCCTCTGATCACGCGCAATGAGTTCGCACAGGCGGCCTGTCAGGTAGGTAAGCAGACAGGCAGGCCATTTTTTGTCTTGCAGCATGTCTAGCGTTTCATTTATAGACCGGTATCGGGATAGGGCAGTAGTCAACCAATGTAAATCTTGGTAGATTGAAATTCAACCAACTCTAAAGAATATGAACGTGGTCTCTAAATGAACTAAATCGTCCACAGTGCACTTTACTCTACCTTCTAGCATAAATATCCCTTTAGTGCTGTTCAAGCCTATCGAGTGTCCAATGGGACAGTTGACAACATGACAACAGTAATGTAGGCCTAACATATTAGATTATGTGTCTGCATACATTTTGGATTTAGAAGCACTTTTTTCCTTTTGAATGGAATGCCAGCGATTGTCCTACCAATGAGATTCTGGTTGAACAAGTGCATATTGACCAGACAATTTAACAACCAAGTCGGGATTCAAAGAGCATTTCAACACATGTGACAAAAAATGCTTCTACTAGATATGGCCTACCCTAGCTTTAATAGGGTGCATGTGTGAATCACTGTCAAAGTGTCAAATGCCTACCATACCCTAACCTGGTCGGCTCTGGTTGCCTCTGTTACTTTGAGTCATTCACCCTCACCTCCCACTTCACCACAGAAAAATCCCCCAGTGGTACAAGCGTCACTTATTTGTGTGCGTGTTTGTGTGCGTGTGCGTGTGTGTAACTTTGTGTTTGTATGTTTGTGCGTGCGTGCGTGCGTGTGTGTGAGTGTGTGTGTGCATCTTTGCAAGTATCTTCATGTGTGTCTGTGTTTGTGTGAGTGAATCTTAAGGGATACTGTTTACATTACACAAGCTAACTCATGCAACCTGATCCCTGACTATGTGCATCCCCCAAAGCCTTCGGACTCACGTGCGCACACATGCAGACACACACACACAGGCGCACATCCACCGCTCAACACCTTTTCAAGAGCCTTAGGAGGCAAAACATTGTTACCTCAGCAATACAAGCTGGCGTTGATGTGTGTGTCCATGTGTGTTTGTCCCGAAACAGCAGTGGAAGAGAACATTGCATATATGGTACTCTTCAGTCTGAGCTAAAATGCTAACTTGTTGCAAAAGTCTCTGCAGAATGAAGGTGTGCTGTACGGACAATGACAGTAGCTGCCCACCCGATACACACATTTGCAGGGGAAGTTTATTAACTTCCCCCCCCTCTTTGACTCGACCTCCAGCTGGGACCTCTCCCCTGGCAGGAAGATATTCGGAGGAATCCCCCACACGCACAATACAACCCTAAGAACTTGCTAAATGAACTATCCAACTAGGGATACTGGACCCTTTAACCGATTATTTATTTTCCCAGTCTGAGCCTTCACTGCCCATCGCCACAGCAACATGTGCTCAGCGTGTGTGAGCGGTACGACCGCCTGGCAGGTGTGCGCAGGTGTTCCATGCATCACTCAGCATTACACAAACCGGTCTGCACGCACACTCATATTGCCTCCCTGGCCATTGAGAATCTGTCAGAATGAGCCTAATGAACAACGTGGCTGGTAAACCTTGATACAATACAACTGTTGAAACACGATTAATGGACATAGAGAGAGAGGTAGGGTTTTAAAAAAACACTTTATTTACACATGGCTTAAACACAAGGCACTAGTGACAGGAATTATATCTCCCCGTTTATAAAAAAAATGGCATTTAAAAATCTGGTTCAGAACCAATCATATACAGTATAAGCACCGAATCTTCCACTTAGGTTGGGATGTACATCGTGGCAGTTTTCTTTGGTCGATTGTGTCCATCTTCGGCTCGGTGTTAAATTGAAGAGGGAAAATGTGAGGCGAGGAAGACCGGGGCGCACGGAGAGGAGGGTCTCCTGTCGTCAGGCCACAACTAACACATCTCTCTGCACCCCGCCTCCACTGCGCACAATACACAGACAGCTGTCTTAACACACACACACACACACACACGTACAGCTGCTCATATACATGCATGCCATGTATGTAGAGTATGGAGAGGAATGACATCCCCTGTATGCACACAGACATGAACACAGCTGCAAGAGGGCCACAGTCCCGGACCGGCAGGCACCAATGGGGTTTCCTGGGAATTAACTGGATGTCCAGCTGCCCCCGACACACACACACACACACACACACACACACACACACACACACACACACACACACACACACACACACACACACACACACACACACACACACACACACACACACACACACACACACACACACACACACACACACACAGCTTTCAGTTCATTCCTGGCTCCTGGTTGAGCACTGACCAACACCCCACCAAGTGTCTTCTGAGTCACATTCTGTTCTGAGCTCGCCCAGAAACAGGGGGCCATCAGCCCTAGCCAGAGGGCCGGCGACCCAGGAGGGGGGGTGGGGGACGGACGACAGGGGTTGGGTTGTGCATGGAATGGAGGGGGAAGGAGGGCTGGGCAGGGGCTGGTCCTACTACCGGGCCGGGCAGCACCCCGACGCGGTGTGCTTGTGCAGCAGCGACATGCGGCTGAAGGTCCGTGAGCAGGTGGCACACATGTACTTCTTCACCTCCGAGTGCGTCTGCAGGTGGGCGCGCAGGTTGGAGCGGTCGGCGAAGGCCCGGCTGCAGTGCTGACAGGAGAAGGGTCGCTCGCCTGGGTGGGGGAAGGGGGGGCGGAGTTAGTTGTAGGCCTCAGGAACATGTGAGCGGTCGTTAACAGGCCGTCAAAGCAGTAACACCCAGACCCCCATCCTTCCATTTGCCCTTTGTTTTTCTAATGACATGCAGGGTCTACACTAACAATATGCAAAAATAAAAGCTCTCACACTCCTGATTAAATTAGTAAGGGATGATGCGGATTGACTTCACCACCCACTTCTCCCCTGCACACATTCAGGATGCGATTTTATAAAGAAAGGACCCACTCTAAACAATAACATTTGCTCACACTGCAAAAAGAGGCGACACACACACACACACACACACACACACACACACACACACACACACACACACACACACACACACACACACACACACACACACACACACACACACACACACACACACACACACTTTTCTATCTGGGTCTCACCTGTGTGCGTCCGGATGTGGCCCCGGAGCAGCCAGGGCCTGGAGAAGGCCTTGCCACAGGTGGGACACACGCAGGGCAGCGTGTGGGAGCGGATGTGCATCTTCAGGGCTCCCAGGCTGGTGTACTCCTTGGGACAGTGTTTGCAGTGGAAGGATGCTCTGGGAGCGGAGGAAGGGATGGTGGTGGTGGTGGTGGCGGAGGCGGAGGGCTGGCTGGAGGGCAGGCCGTGCACCTCGGGCTCCCCGGCGCTGCGGTGGTGGGACTGGAGGTGGTGGGACTGGAGGTGGTGGGACAGGGCGGGGGCGCTGATGTAGCTCTTGCTGCAGCGGGTGCAGTGGTGCGCGCGCTGGAGGGCCACAGGGCTGGGCGGGTCCGAGGTGCGGCCGCCGTCTTCATCCTCCTCCCCGCTGCTGCTGAAGGGAGAGCTGCTGAGGTCGAGTGGCCCCAGGGGCGAGGAGGATGGGGTGCTGGGGGACACGGGGGCGAGGCCCCCAGGGAAGTTGTCCACACCGCACAGCAGGCCTACGGGGTAGCAGGTCAGGGCAGAACTGTTGGCCCCTGTTGGGAGTTCAGCCAGA
This sequence comes from Gadus morhua, assembly GCF_902167405.1. NCBI lineage: Eukaryota > Metazoa > Chordata > Actinopteri > Gadiformes > Gadidae > Gadus > Gadus morhua. The sequence goes on along the minus strand of NC_044048.1, from coordinate 13,238,885 downwards.
GGGTGGCGAGGGAAAACAACTGCAAGCAGAAAAAAAAAAGAAAGGGTCAGGTGGATTTTACTTCACCTAAATGAACAGCTAATCGTATTAAACGGTAAGCCCTTTTTCTGTCTTGGTGTCTCGTTACGGTCAAGCGCATTCAACATAGACGTCACGTGATAAATCGAAGCAGTTCTCATTTAGTCTACATCGATTCTGTTTAAACAAAGATATGCATGATGCCACTGTAACATGATTTGGGAAGTCTAATGTTAAACATAAAATTATTAAAGTGATCGGAAGTCGAATTTACGGAAGTTCTTAGGTTTAGTGATATTCAACACAAATGTGGTAGGCTAATATATAAGAAAACAGATAACAGTAGGCTAATTGTTAACTTACCAGACTGATATTCCAATTCACTGTAATTGGGCTTTTTGTGGGAGAAATACTTCTTTACGAGGAAGGACCGAGGCATTTTGAAAATGTAATGTTGTTCAGACAAAAAGGAGAACAAAAATCCAAGAAGCTGTTCCTCAAGTCCGGAATAAGACGTGCACGAGGAAGCCGACGCCTCAACTTCTGCGTGCAGTAGGTTCCAAAGGTGCTTCCCAATTAGAGAGCCCGTAGTCAACAGCCTGGTAAACCTCTACAAGTTGCACTCTAAATTGGATGTTGTGAAGTTCCCCCCTTCATATAGTGACCAGAGGGGGACGAGTGGGTGGGTGGGTAGATGGGTGTGTAGGAGGGCGCGCAAATCCCCGCCCCGAAGACACCCATTCAGGAAAACAGTGACTGTGAAGTTCTACACGTGTCCAAAATGTTGAAATGTTGTTGCCTAATTAAATGATACACATTTTGTGTTTTGGTATTATTTGTGTCTGTATCAATTCAACTCAAGTGAGAAATCCAAATAAAAAAAGTTAAAATAGGATTAGCCAGGCTACAATATTTTTTTTCTTTTGCAAGTGCCTCTTATTTTTATTTTGATGTTACCTGGTCAAATACAAGCTGCACAGTCATTGATGGTTACTTATTTGCAATGAATTTAAAAGAGCTCTACAGCGTCATCTGTTGGATTCAAATTACACTTGACCAACGCCTCTCTTTGTATTAATTTATTTTCAGAGCCGATTATATTTGCTGTATGTGTATACTATTGTCCACTATTTGGGAAGGGAAACGAATGGTGACGTTTTTAGATCCATAGATCTGTGTTAAAAATAGATAAGTGATATGTTGAGAAAAATGGTTACTTCCTGTGCCGTTGGATTTAGAGGGTCACACACACGGTTCTTTCACTGCTGCATAAAAGATCACGCACTGCAATAATGACTTTAAAAGCAGTTCACGCGACGGGAAACCTCTCGGATGAATGAATGACTTGCTGTTCTCCTTCACGCGGTCACAGCAGGGTTCCGACGAGCCGCACTGATGTGAACAATATGATGGACTCTAAGCTCGTCACTGCCCAAGGTACCGTGAAATGTTACCCCCACCCCCCGTGGTGGCGGTTTTAGGGGTGGCCTGTAGGCACACACGGCTCTACAAATTGCACTTTATTAGTCGACTTTTGTGATCGTGGCTCAAATGTGGATCGGACAGGAGGGAGGTCGATCCCATGAGGTGTCGTCTACCACCTCCGCCAACCTCAATGAAGTTACACAAACTCCTTTGACTCAAAATTATTTATATTCATTGGTATTTGGAGTTTTATAGTATTATAGTATAATACGATATTTCACATAGGCCTACATGTTCCTGCATGGAATGGTTTGGAATTTACCTAGGCATTTTTAAGACATAGGCCTACTTTTCCTTTTAAGTGGTAACGTTAGTTAAGCCCATGTTGATCGTTTTAACAACGTTTTCTGAATAATGTAATGAAAAGAGCAACATTTGGAGAAAGCCAGTATAGTCAGTCAATAGGTAGCCTAGTCTACTTACTATCACAGCAAAAGGGACTCGCTTTCTCAACAATGAGGGCTATCAATTGCCGAATTTGGTTATCTTAAAAGTTGCAAAAGTCCTGATGCAAAACGCAGAATGAATGTATACATTCTTTAAAATGTTATTATACGAAGAAGTGATGCTTCCCCCCTATATCTGTTAGTGTGAGTCTGGCCATGTGTGGATAATCTCATCAGGTCGCAGTCACTGTCTGGGGCCAAATTAGAACGGAATGGTGCGGCCATAAGTGGCCATTTTTAGCGGTGCACAACGACATCAAAGATATATGGTGGTAGAGCTCGGGAAGGGATAATCGTTATGCACCTGTCTAAAGACGCCATTGTTCTGGTCGTGTGGAATGTCACGGCATGCCCAAAAGTTCACACATCGTTAGGAGGCTGGTTGACGCCGACGCCAAGCAGACTGGGGGTCGTGGAGGGCAAGGCTGCTGTAAAAACAAAAGGCGAATACCAAAGACATACGGGAAAGTAGAAGGCCGGCTGCTGTCGGTCTGCATGACACAATATGGGCTGCATTGCTAGGCGTGCTCGAATGTAAAATAACAATGCAAAAAAGATCGACAACAACTGTTTTTAGATCTAGGAATGGTGGCAGGCCTAATAGGTTATAACCGTGTTCGAAGCTAAACTACGCAAGGCCTACTCTGCCGTGCCAGAATTAAGAAGAAAATATCATTAGAAAATCCACCTGTCATGCAACAAGTGAAATAAGGTGAAAGAGGTAAAAACTCCTAATGGTCCCAAATCAGATGTGCTGTTGGGGAGAACATAGTCTGTAGGCCTACTCCTGGGCTAATGGGAGACCTTTATGTGTTCTAACATGGTCTGGGTGACCTTATGACATGCAGACAGACAGGACATTAAATGTGAAATGTTTCTGCTTAGAACAGATGTTCTTTACTCTGGCCTTAGGGAGGAAACATCTCATCTTCCCAGTCACACAGTGACGGGCCTTGAGATTGGCCATCACACCCTTTCATTAAGGTTCATAGTTAAAATAATTATAATAATCATTATGTGGCCTGACATTTAATTATTTTAATGAAATCAATTATTTCGAAAACATTTCATAATTGTAGAACGTAACACAGCTAAACGTGAAACCTTGATTTGTTTCGCTGCATATTTAGGTTGACCTGACTACCCTAACCCTGTTTCCAACGACCATCAGTGATGCAGTGCATCATCCTTATTCAGACAGTTCATTTGCACACAGACACCTTTCCAAAGACACATTTCCATTCAGTACAGGAGTTCTTCTGTGAACCTGCATTTGGATAGGACCTGTTCTGCAGTGTCCGATTGAATGTGAAAGAGAGCAGACTATTCTGTGATTGCCCATCTATTGTCTCAGAGAGTGGTGCTATTTCATTTTCTGTTATTGAAATGTAAAGCAGGGTGGGTGTTTTGCCAGCCTCTACTACGGAAGGCCACTCTCAGAATATCATTGTATATCAAAGTATAGTGCAGCGTTCAAAGTCTACCAGAGACACTGTGAAAATAAGCAGTGGATTAGAATGAATGAATGAATGGATCCACAACCTGCCTTGTTGTTCACAAGTTTGTAAATATGCTTTGTATTACTGATTTCATCCAATGAGTTTTGCAAGCTAACATTTTAGCAGATATCTATCTTTGGATTGGTTGTTTGTGTGATGCCACCATGTGTTTCTGTTGTTTGCATGCATGTAGGTGGAGATGTCTGCAGGCCCAGCAGGGGTGAGATAAGGTTATCCTTCAGGAATGCAGAGCTGCTCGTATGGAGTGAGTACACTCCCATACAGAAGCACCATGTTAGAAAACGGAATACATGTCTTACATGGATAGGATCAACATCAATGATTTTATTCATGCACATTTTCCTGTCGTATTATCAAAATAATCGGATAAACAACCACAGTAAAATGCGGCTTATTATTTTCTTTCCAATGAAACCAAGACTAAAATGCAAATTAATCAAATCCAATATCAGATTTTGAGGTGAAAACAAGAAGCTGTTTTCCACCACAAAATCGCCCCACCCCCCTTCCCCCTTATCTGCTATTTTGGCGGGCAAGGAGACGACAGATGCTTTCTTCAGCGGTTCAAAGTTTGGATCAGTTATGGAGCAGCTTGGCTCGTGTGGGGTAAGTGATGGTCTTAAAGCGGTATGGATGTCCTGTAACGTGATCCCAGGTGATGTGGTTTTAGAGCTGTCTCCAGGCTCACCGCCATAATACCCTACCGACTACATGCTTCTGACCACACTTAAGTGCAGACACAACTCCAGCCCCAATGGGACTGAGAGCTCAATGCGTACGCCTGGTGCACTGAGCATGTCTGAATCAACAGTGCTTCATAATGAGGATGAAGAAAAGAGAGGCATCGGCCCTCTGAGAGAACAAGCCTCCTCACACTGTGCGACTGGGCCAATATGCACCGAATTTGTAGCACGCACACACACACACACACACACACACACACACACACACACACACACACACACACACACACACACACACACACACACACACACACACACACACACACACACACACACACACACACACACACACACACACACACACACACACACACACATTTTTGTGTCTCTTCATTTTCAAGTAGCATCCAATATAATTGAAGTCACTATTTATTAACACAATTTTAGCCCATTCAGAACAATTATTTGAATGCTATGCGATGTCCCCTACCACCGGTATTTAATAGTAATTGTACTACGTCATTATAATCATCATTGTATTGTGAATCATCATGATCACTACTATTGTTATCTTTTATAATTTAAATGATAACTAATGCATAGTAGAAAGAAGAAAAACAACATTGAACTTCTGAAGCCAGGGATCCCTGTGTTCACCTTTTAACTGAATTGACTGTGAGTCCCTCTTCTCTGTTCTTCCAGAGCTCATTTAAGAACAGAGGACTGGATGACTGAGTTCCTCTCTCACTCCGTCAGTGCAGGGCTTCGCAGATTCTCGATCCAAAGGGGATCGCAGGACCATGCACATGCAGCAGGTAATGTCTCCTTCTTGCAAGCGCCGGATGTCATGCCACTTTTCCAAGCGTTTGACATCTGCGGGCCACCACCTTCCTCAACCTGCTCCCCTTCCCAGCCATGTGTCACTGGTGCCAGAGCCATAGGAGGCACCTCACCGCCGTTCAGGCAAGTGTCCTCCACCCACCCGATCGCAGCTCTGAACCTGGGAACGCCGGAGAGAAGAAAGGCCAGCCTCTGCAGGCAGATGGCGCTGTTGCTCCAGAGCGTCTCTGCTTCAGAGTCTTCTGACCGCGCTGTAATGCAGGGGAAGCTTGTGTTCCACCACAGTGAGGTATTGCTTCCAGGTCGATCGCACACAGCTCCACGTCACTCCGATGATATTGATCCACGGTAAAAGGACATAAGAAGGGAACGCTTTCTCTGTGTGTGTGTGTGTGTGTGTGTGTGTGTGTGTGTGTGTGTGTGTGTGTGTGCAGTGGCGGACTGGGGGGGGGGGGGGGGGGGGGGGGGGGCTCAAGAGTGGCGAATACGAGAGAAAGTGCCTTATTGGCTGCCCTTTACATGTGAAAAAAATTATTGGGTGCCCTCTGGTGCCTCTTCATACAATAAATTATGATGATGAGCCCTCTACAAGAAGACACACGCATGTGTGATGCGTGTGTCTGAGATACATTGATGTGTTTTTCATTTCTGAATTATATTATCTGGATACATTTTGGCTAAATATAACAGAAATAACAGAAAAAAGACAGCAAACCACAACAGATTTTTCTGGACCAGATATCACCAGTGATGAGGTTTCCCTCCACACACCAATGGAGTACTTCTATAAGTTTGGGTCAGAAGACATGATTCAGGAACTGATGAAATCCACAAATGAGTACAACTCTCAGAAGAATTGCACATCTGTAAATACTGATACAAGTGATATTCAGAAAGTGATTGGCAGGTGTCTGAAGATGGGCCTAGTGCAGATGGCTGGAGTCCGTATGTATTAGGAGACAGACACACAGTACCCCCATGTTTCTGATCTGATGTCACGCAACAGATTCCAATCTCTGTTGACATCATTACATGTTGTAAACAACTTGAAAGTGTCGGAGACGGAAAAGAAAGACAAACTCCTGGAAACTCAGACCATGGCTTGATTCATTCAGAGAGTAATGCCTGCAGGTGGTACCGGAAGAGCGCAACTCTGAAGATAAGATGATTCATTTCAAAGAGAAATTCATTCGCTTACAACATATACATGGGAGGTGTGGATTTGTTGGACTCATTTGCACCGCTGGGATGTCTACATCTTCTGGCACGCGATTATCCTCGCTGTGACCAAAGCCTGGCTCCTCTACAAGCGGGACTGCAATGCTCACAAGTTGCCTGTGAAAGACATAATGAAGAAGAGACTGTATCAGGCCCTACTAGCATCCTCTCTCATCCTGGTAAGAATGCGTCTCTGCTATTTCACTGTTTATTATATTATATCAATTGAGATACATGTTGACATGTATCTCAATTGATTCTGTTCCAATCCATTTCAGGTGAACACAACTCTCAGCACACCAAAGACGGGGCAACCATCTTCAGGCAATTGGAGCCCATCAATACAGAATGTAACATCAAGGAGCCCTCTGAATGCACTGAAGAGACCATCCCCAGGTGATGGGGGGTCACTAAACGGGGTCCCAACCAAGAGGCCATCGGTACATCCCCCAGCACGCACATATGCAAGTGAAAATCAACAGAGGATGTGGCAGATATTGCACTAATGGATTCAAAACCACCATATGTAGCAAGTGTCATGTTCGTCTTTGCTTTTCAGAGGAAAAAACTGTTTCTGGGACTACCATAGCAAATAAACATGGCTGAACTCTGGGAATGAGACGATATTCAGTTTTGTATTTTTATTTCATAATTATATTTTTATTAAAAAATGACTCCATAAAAAATATGACTGTGTGATTTTTATTCTTGATGTATCCTGCTATGAGTCTAAATAAGCAGTCAACCCCGCAACTGATCCACTAGTTGTTCTGTATATTTGTATAGTAGTACAAATACAGAAATTCTGCTCCCAGCTAGGTCCAACGTTGCAAAATTTATAAAATTTCCTAAAAACGTACTTATAGCGTAAATATAAGATAATTTCTTCATCAGAGGCCTCATACAACAACATTTGAAAGGTAAAAAAAATATGTGAGCCAAATGGTTTGGAAATCTGGACTATTTCTGTGATGAACCACCAGGGGGCAACCTAATACCACAATGAGTGGGACTTAAAGACTGACTTTATGTTCTTACACCGTTGTGTTTTTTTTTTTTTTTGCATTCATAATGATTTTTCTTCAAATGTTGTTCGAGACTAAAGGCCTAAAATATAGTCATAACATTTCCTTAAACTTTGGACCATGTGTCCGTACCCCTTTTTTTTAAAAAAAAATGGATCTACCGTCATCTTTCAAAGCTAATTACAGATCAGCTCTAAACGGATTACTTGTACGAGACATGACCTCACTGGAAAGAAGAAGACCATATTTACCTTGGTTTGTTACAAGGTAGATGTAGAGAAGGGAGGTCCTTTTTCTGGGGAGAACCAGCATGGGTTTGTTCAGTTCAGAAAGGGAATCTTTAGAGAGGCTGAATTCGTTTTCAATACTTTCAATACTTGCAACAGCAGAAGGCAAACAGGTGTTTTAAAACAGTGTTTGTTTCTCTGTAAAGAACCATACAATCATAACTCCTGTTGGATGTTTTTGTTAATCTATGTAGGTTTTCTTCTTTCTTCTTCTGTATTATTAAAATAAATAAAGGTTTCATTACAGTGGTTATTGTGGGAGATTGTGTCTTATCTGGTTTTAGGAGGCAGAGGCACGTGCAAACGACATTTCCCCCCGTCCAGAAAATGTGTGGATCGTGAGGCATGGAACTGGAACAGGGAAAGGTGGCGTGGCGTTTGTGTAAAAAAGTATTTTTAGATCATAATGTGCTTCCCTGAGCAGGCTTACGTGTAACGGACACAGGGAACATCACATGCAGGGGCTTGACCTCAAAGTAGTCTTGTTTCATGGTTAGATAGTGTGTCCCACCAGCACTCTGGCTTGTCTGAATCTAAGCTGACGTTGATGCATGATCACCAGAGATTTTTTCCATTTTAGCTTACTGTACATTTGCGGTGCTCTTCGCAATCCTTTCTTAATAGACATGCCTGGGCCATCGATTTTTTTTCTTTAACAAACTCCACCCCTTCATTATTTTTATGGTAAATGTTTTACTGAACATAACCATTAAGCATATAGCCTGCATAACCTGCACACCATGCAAAATGCGTGTGCTAAATTACATTATTAAAGCTAAGTAGTTGGCTAGTAGGCCTACTGTATTTAATCGTACAGTTTGGGGGGGTTATTTACAGAAGAATCTGAAGAGTAGCCTATTTTCTTATTTAAATACCCTATTCCCCAAAAAAAATTGCTTTGTACAATAGGTTTTACCGAATACAATAAATTATGTCCCAAGATTAAAACAAAAATTGTGGGAAAAATAGTTCCTTGGAGATGCCGGGGATTGAACCCGGGGCCTCATACATGCAAAGCATGCGCTCTACCACTGAGCTACATCCCCAATGTAACTCGACGGAGCAGTTTACATATTTGTACAAATTACGATGAATGTTATTTATATAACCAAGAGATAGTTATTTTTGTCTTGTTTGAGACGAATTTATGTCATCTTCTATTTGACGAGTACGAGTCTGTTCCGTTTAAAAATTAGAATTGAGCATTATGCACACCAACGTATCACGTTAACCAACGCGTCATCCTGCGGGGAAATAGGATTTATTGAGTCCTACATATTTTCTAATCCGTCATAATCAATTCAAACATTCATTTGAAACTCACCTTCCACCCAAGAAATGGTCAACATTTAAGGGTTTAATATAGATTAAACAGTGTCATTTTAGTCATAGGACAAGTTCATTTTGGGTCGAGTTGAGAAACAGAGCATGGTGGTTCATTTTCCATCCAGAATCCAGACTTGACAAGGGAGATTAGACCTGCTATAAGTGCTATCTATATGAGCTCATCAGTTTAACCATATGGCAGAGAAGAAGCAAAAATGACTATCTTTGCTGCAAACATAAACTTGCATCATCCATGATAATCTTAATCCGTGGGGATGGTTTAAAATAGGCCACTTTCGAGTGTGAAAGCAGGACTGTCCTCTCCTCTTTCCCCTCTCTTTCTCTACTCTCTCCACTCTTCCTTCTCCCCTCTCCCCTCTCTCCCAAACCAGTAATAGCATAGTCCGTCCCGTACTGTTTTCCAGTGCACCAGTGCCAAGGACACTGCTCCCAGGCCTTGTTTGCTCTAGCCTTGTAAGGACCCAGTGTGAGGGACGGCCAAGCGCTTAAGGGCAAAACAGGGCTGAAGAGCGGACCAGGGTTTGTTGAGGACAAACAAGACTCTGTTGTCCCTAACACCTTGATAAAGAAATTCAGCTAATTATACAATACAATGCAATGCTCTCTGCCTCGCTCTCCCTCTCTCTCTCTCTCTCTCTCTCTCTCTCTCTCTCTCTCTCTCTCTCTCTCTCTCTCTCTCTCTCTCCTCTCTCTCTCTCTCTCTCTTTCTCTTTCTTTCTCTAAGTCTCGCTCCACCTGCAGTCACTTTTCAGCAGGTCACCTATATCCCAGATGCAAAGAGGACACTCCAGATCTCTGCAGCTGTGTTGATTAAGTCTACATACAGATCAACCCAGAGCTTGCTCTAGAAAATATCTTATCCTCTTATCCTTTGTTCACAATGTTCTAACTGGTAAGGGTTATCAGTTCGTTACCGTCGTAGATCGCACCCTATGAGGATAAGGCCTTATTGGCTTTCAATGTGCATTTGAGTTTGACATTTCCTCTGACAAATCACTTTTCACTGAAAAAAAACATCATAGATTACTTTTATAAGCTCTTTACCGAACATAATCTGAACATGTTTGTTGGACTGGACCATAACATCCGAAGAAGCCCCAGTAAGGTCTGGACAGGGATCAAGCATGATTCGTTATTATAACATAATACATACAAATATCATGAAGTAAATATATTATATCATTTGCATCACATGTAGACATGGAGCAGACTCTTTTATCCCAAGTGAGTTTGGAGGCAATCAAAACATACAATCAAAAGTAAAGGATTCACAACAACAAAAAGGTTGCCGCACAGTTTTAAACAGCAAATGACGCACATGACGCCTGTTGCTGTATGGCATGGGCCAAAACGTGGCCTTTTTTGCGGTATCAGCTGTGAGCTGATGGAAAGGGAGAGTTCCTCTGACAGAGAGAGGCCAGCCAGAGGCCCCTGGTCTATCAGCTGCCACAGGGATCTTATCGTCTGGCTGCAGGGGGTTCAAGAGGGGACAGAGAGGGCCCAGCAGAGAGCCAAGAAAGGGGCACCAAAATAAAAGCGTGTGCACACGGGTTCGTCACTGTGACATCGCTAGTTTGCAAACAAAATGGCTACACGGAAACTGATTATGACTAAATTAATAACAATGCTTGGGGTGGAGAAGGGATTCCACCAAGACAGGTTTTTTACTTTCAGCACACGCCTTAAAACACGGAATGCTATTATAAGCCAAATCCAAATAACTCAAGACTTGTGATGGCCCAGTGATACTATACAGGCCTAATGCAATGGTGAACATCCCAGTTTAATTCACGAAACACCTGGGCCCTTTCCTTTAGCTATCATTGGCCTTATCTTCCAAGTGTGCTCAGGAGGAGAGGTGGTCTACAAACAGGCCTTCACAGTCGTCATTTCCAGCCCCGCCTTTTCCTGTGTTGACAAACAACAGCTGTACTGAGGGGTGTGGCTGGTGAGACACGCTGCATGCTACTCACATGCCGGGTCATCAAGAGCACGGAGCAGCATTCCACCCTGGATCAGCTGTTGGGTTGTGTGGTCCGGAACAGACAAAGACAGAGAAACAGACAGAGACACAGACAAAGGCATACACATACAGACACACACACACACACACACACACACACACACACACACACACACACACACACACACATACACATACAGACACACACACACACACACACACACACACACACACACACACACACACACACACACACACACACACACACACACACACACACACACATACACACATACATACACAGACACAGACATAAACACAGTCACACAGACATACACACACTCACACAAACACACACACTGCTGTGACCTCTCCCCTAGTGCTCAATGCACCCTTGAAAAGGGTAGGAATCCTGTTTGAAGCCCTGTACCAACATGCCTGTGTAAAGGTAAAGGTCACATCAAAAACAAGTGATAGCCCTGCAAAACGACATGACCCCTTCCCAGCAGGTGTCCTCAGACTAAACCCCCCGGAGCAAGTGATGTGAGGTGAAGGTGCTTACTTATGTCATAAGGTGGCCATGACATAGGTAAACACGTCTCTGCGTGTCATCCTGGTGTGTTAATATTCTACTCCGCTGAGCATTGAATAATCCATGACCTTTCTTCTCTTGTGAATATCCCAATCCTTTTACAGATATGAATGCTTTTAACTCTGAGCATGGCAAGATATAGACACGATTTAAAGGTAGGACAGCGACTGGGACTCCGTTCTGATCCGAAACACCAACATGAAGAGCATGACAGGGTGTCCTGGCTAAAGGTTGGTCTGCACTGAGGTACTGGGGCAGGAATATGATCATAACGCAGAGAGGACGATATATGCATGCGTTTTTGGGTAAGTTGCTTAGCACCTGGTAACTGTATAGCACAAAAACCTTATCATCTTGCTCTGAGTGAGCTCCTGTTGCAACTTTGTATTTAGTCGCTGAACTCAAGTCTCTGTCTGACTCCCTCTCCCTCTCTCTGACTCTCTGACTCTCTCTCTCTCTCTCTCTCTCTCTCTCTCTCTCTCTCTCTCTATATATATATATATATATGACTCTCTCTCGCTCGTTCTCTTTCTCTCTCTGACTCCCACTCTCCCACCCTTATCTATTTTCCTCTGGTGAGGTCACAAGTTTGAAAAACAAGTAGAAAAAATATGCTGAGTAAGTAGTCTATGTATGCGTGTTTCCAAAGATAAATTTATCTTTGGAAATAAATGCGTGGCTATTGGTGCTCATGACATTGACCACTCTTGCATAGTTAATAATAATGCACATAATACCCCCCCCCCCCCCACACACACACACACACACACACACACACACACACACACACACACACACACACACACACACACACACACACACACACACACACACACACACCCTTCCGTCCCCGTTCCAACAAACACACACAAACCAATCATACACACATTCTCTATGCGCCACAACGGACCACTGATGATTCACCAGTTAGCTGTGTCTTTAAATAATGGGACACTAGTAGCGACGGATTATTTGTGGGACAGCCTGCAGATGGTTTTCTATCTCCTACCTTGATTGGCTCCTCGAGTGCTGCATTCAGAAGATAAAGCTTTTCTCATTGGCTGGCCTGGTTTGACGGACAGTCGGAGGGCCCAGCAGATGTGGAGCAGAAAATGGAAGACGGCGAAGGGGAGGGGAAAGTTATTATTTACAAATTAAATTCGAAACCTACACTTCGAAGATTGCACTACTGAGGCGCTATTATGTTTGACAATGAAGCTGTCATGGTTATAAACCACGGGGACAGCAACGGTATTTACATAGATGGAAATATCCTTCATCACTAGCAATCAAATAAAGGCCCATGTTTGCTCAAACTATTTAATGTTTCCCAAGTATGCAATAAACCTCCGCGTTGAAGCATTATATTGTTCCATTGATTTAACTATGTATAACGATAAATCATGTGATATAGGGATGGAACCAATTGAAGAAGGCTTAAATGGAAATGTACAATTTCGTAGTTGAGTTGCCTTTATGTAGGCCTAATAAAGCCGGAGCTTTGGTGGTTATGTGTTGAACTGTTGGATCAATTCAGCTCACGATTTCAATTAAGAATGCAATCATGTAACGATACTTTTTGCAAACTAACTTAACAACTAACCCATTTTTTTTTTTATTAACAACAAACCCTTATATTCTCTGATTTAACAACCCCCCGTACACGTTTGCCTTCTGCCAGTCTATACCATGAACATCATCCGTTTGTGGGAAAAGTCCGAGCTTCAATCTGGGTGCAGGGTGACAGCTCGTTTCTCCCAACCCCCACTCGGTTGCTATAAAGAGGCCCGGTTTGCGTCTTGTGTAATATTCTGATAGGTCGAACCGTGAAGGGGGCGGGGAAAAGGGCGTTTCAGAGTGTATTGTGATCTCACAATCAGCTGTTTTGTACGTTCTACATTCTGATCCGAGGATCAGCTGGAGGCGGCAGTAAACAGAACAGAACGTCGATCTGCAGGGAATAAACGAAAAATAGGAAAGCTGCAGATGTTTTGATCTGAAGAGAAACGTCGGTGTAAAATATTGCATGAAGTCCTTCTTCTGAGAAGAAAGCCATTTATTTTTTTATTATAGTGTTATAACTACCTCACTTAAAGGCTACCTAAAGCTATGCTTTACGAGTTGTTGTCGTTTCTACTTTGTGTGTGAGATCACGTTTACAACTTGAATTATATTACAAAGGCAGGTAAGATGTTCCTTTACTTTTTTACTCGATTACGTTTGGTGTTGCATGATTATGGTCAGGTTGAGAGCTAAAGTGGTGTCAAACTACAACTGTTTTGTGCACCCTTCTCGGGCCTAAAAATATATCAGATGTGGCCCACAAGCATAACACAAAACGCATAAATGGACGACACAACAGTAGTATGCCTGTTTACAGTTGTTGACTGTCGACAGTTGCTGATGTGTTTATCGTTGCATCGTGTAGGCTGTGGATCAAGAGATTCGCTTGTCGTCTTTCTCAAAGCAATGATGTCTTTGAGACGCTTCAGTGATCTATATTCCAGTCTCTCAAAATATAACAACCCCCGACCAATCCTTCTATTGGGGATCGCACTGAATATATTGTTCAATCAGGTCTTTGGCGAGTGTTGCTTTATCACTCATAATATGCTCTAATTTCACAATCGAGCGATTACGTTATGGCTATGAAATCCCCATGGCATTATCTATGTATTCCGTGATTGCTATGCAGCTGAGCCAAACTGTCATTGCTTTGACCCTTAGCTGAAAGCTTACAGGATAATTCATGGTTAACCTTAATAGCCTAAAGACTTGAATAGGCCTACAGGCCAGATTTCCCCCCAAGAAGTCTCTAGAATTTCTTTACATATAAAAATGTAAACATTGGCTGCTGGATGCAGTCTTTTTTCCATGACATATGTCAAGTGATTTCACTGTACATAGAAATATGCTTGAATCGGTTTATTCGGTATTATTCAACAGAGAAAACGACGGGTAGTGTAGTAAGGGTCTGTACTTTCGCCATCAACCCTAAATTCGTTTTTTTTTCCTCTTGCTTTTTCCCTTTTTCTCTTGCCGCTCGGTGGGCTAACCATTATACTGTATATGAGGCAGAGCCTACTTGCAGCTTCAGTGACGTGGATTTGTTTCGTCACTGAAGTCTTGTTTTTATTTTTTACCCACCCCCCACCCTCCCTTCCTGCGCACATATGCTCCTCCCAGCGTTAAAGGGGCAGGCTGGGAGCTCTGAACATAACTGGAATTCAATAGGATTTTAGGGGGCTAGGGAGCAGAGAAATAAGAAACGTTTTTTCGATTTTTTTAGTGCAGGGTCCTCTTATTTTCAGAAATTCATCTGTTATTGATCCTACACCAAACAAACGTATGCTCTCGGAATACGATTATTTTTTTATTTAATTGCGATTACTGCTGCTCTTCATAAACTGTTCTGTTTCATTTCTACCCAAGAGTTTAGACTTCACTGACCTTCCAACATGGTCACATTACCTTTTTGCAATATTAAATAACTTAAAATAGATACTTTAGCAGAAAAAAACTCTGTATCAATGCGTGTTTATTCAAGGATATTATTTATTAATTGTATTCTTGGTAAACGATGCTCTCTGCCTGAGGAACTAATAAACTTCCAGAAGGCGAAACTGCCTACGGCCTACTTGACACTGCTGCTAAAGAGACTTGCCCTGTTGTCAGTGTCACCATGGCGACCAGTCAAATAATTGCAGGAAGTCTCACTTTTCAGACAAGCGTCCATGTACGTCTCTTCTTTCAAACTCCCCAAACCGCTTCACCAAACATTCACATAACCTTTTCATACAGACAGACCGTACATATGGTCTTGTACAGCCCAGGACTGTTAAGATGGTTTGGTCTTGACCTCTATGTTATGTGTAACCCGAAACGGTTCCACCAGCTGTGTGAAGTTATATCATCATGTTGGGATCTAGGCCAGGTCTTTTGCCTCATTTATTTCTGCCCTTGTCCCTCATTCTTATATGGTTTTCACTGTAACTGGACTTCCCTTCTCTTTATTGGTCTCAACAAGGGCTTATTTTTGTTGGCCTATACATACTTTTTACTCTGCTACTTTACAATGTTTGTCAAAATTCAAGAAGGGATGGACGGTTTTCTAATTATTCTTATTATTTTCAATCCAATGTTCTTTCAATGAAGGTAAATGTTTCTTCTGTTTGATTTGTTATTTGTTGTATTGCATTGAGCCTTGGGCCATTATATTTCAGCGAATAGACAGCTGAGCAGTGGAATAGACTGTCTAACATCTCTTCTCCATAATAACAATCTTCCTCATCCCCTCCTCTTTCTTCAGGCCTTTGCTTCAAAACCAAGTGAAACCTTACATTTGCACTACGGAAGCCTGCACACTCCTGTCCAGCAAGCACAGGGATCCAGCAGCGGAGCAAGCTTAGGAAACAAATTAAATAAATATATCAAACACAAGTAACAAGCAACAAAATTGGTTAATAAATAAGACCAAAAAAACAAAAGGCAGCTACAGCTTTGTTTAGCGGATCAAAAACCAAGAGACATCAGAGGGCCCGGGTCCATCGGACAGCAGGGAGAGCAGCAGCCATGTTCCAGCGCCTGAGCAGTCTGTTCTTCGGAGAGGTGGAGGAGGTGGCCGCCGAGCTGAAGGGGGAGAACCCCTGTGTGACGGAGGCAGACGAGGAGGGCTGGATGCTGGTCAACTTGCCTGGTGAGTCCCCCCTCCCACCACCCAAGCCCTTTCAATTCAACCAGCATCCACCCACCACCACAAGGTTGGAGGGGTCCTGTGAAAGCGAATGTCAAAGCCACCGCACGTTTAAAAAAAAGCTATTGATGGGCAGGAGTGACGGAAAGGGGTGCATAACGGGTTTTAATTCAGAGGAGTGCTATCTCACACTATTGCTACCATTCGGTCAGTGTTGTTTCTCTCTTGTGATGGAAGTGGATGTGATTGTCTGTGAAAATCCACCCCTCCCCTCTTTGTTTATGATCACAATCATGACAAAGGTAATATATCAATATATTTGCATAAATTTGCAAATAATGTTTTAGGCCCTTTAGTAAAAAGCCATTTTAATGATCCTTGCAGTTTAAACATACCTCTCAAGACAAACATTATGTCAAGGACATAACAAAGAGGAGCTTAGAGGGTACACATAACTAATGATATGATTCTTACGTTTATGTTCTGTGTTGTGTCCTTACCCAATCCTCCCCCTACCAATTTTTATTCATACAACCTCACATTCCCCACACTGGTTTGTGTGTGTGTGCGTGTGTGTGTGCGAACGTGCCCCACTTAAAATTGTCCCCTCATGCCCTGCATGGCTTTCTCAAACCTTATGCATCAAATTATGCAATACGCCCGCCCTCCCCTAAACACCATTCCTCGATTGGTCAAACCATCCCTGATCTGCCCCTCGTCGTGCTCTCAGTGGAAGGTGATTGCACGATCCCGCTTGAGTGTGAGCGGGTGGTACAATCATGTCCGGGCAACGTACAACCGAACCGTCAGGACAACATGCAAACGACACTCGCAGAGACCGAGTGGCCCCGCCCACCTCTCAAGCGTCGCAGGACACACAGGGGCCGGGCGCGAGAGCTCGAGACGCCGCTAGGCCCGTGTGCCAAGTCCCGGCCCCGGGTCTCGGGGGCCTCGACGCCCGGGACCCTGTCCAGACGGGCCGAAGGGTCGGCGCTGTCCGCGTCCCCCGGATCCGGGCGTGAATGTGGCGGCGGTGGGGGTGGTAGCAGTAGCACAGGCTCGGAAAGAGGCTGCATGGATGAGAGTTGGTTTGTCACCCCTCCCCCCTGTTTCACTGCAGAGGGCGCCACTGCCGAGGCCAGCCCCATGGAGGACCTGCTCATCGAACACCCGAGCATGTCCGTCTACGTCTCCCCCAACAACCTCTCCATGGTCTCCAACGGCAACCTTTCCGTGGTGGGGGAGGAGAGCGTGAGCCTGGCAGGCAGCATGAGGTAGGAGCTCGGACACCGCCTTGAAACAAACGTTGATGCCGTCTCTTTGGTCAGCGCGTTAACCATCCCCCTTCCACCGCCCCCACAATGCAGCAGGGTAGCCGACCAGCCCGCCGCTCCCGCCATGCCCACCAGGGCGAGCCGTGGAGCCGCTGCCCAGGCCGGAGCCCTGGCCAAGGTCACCCAGGTGGCACGGGTCCAGCGCGGGAAGGCACGCATCGAGAGGCGCCACCTGGGTCGCAACCGCATCCAGCGCCAGAACCGCGTCAGGGAGCAGGTTCCACGCCACGCCGCACACGCCAGAAACACCTTCCTTCACCAGCCCGGAAACCGCAGCGTCTGCCATTAGTCCTCGCCGGGGAGGGCCGTTTACTCTGAAGGCATTTCTAGATCATAGTCACACCCAGGGTACGCATACATGCTGTACAAGGTCATTCACATACAGAAGATGGGACATCAACACGTTGCACCTAGACAGATACACCCCAGGCTCTGAAGGCTTAGTCACAAACTGCTACATTGTCACCCCGAATTAGCACTAGCTTCATTCACCCAATACAAATATTCTGAGTTAATTTTTCTTCTCTTATATAAAACATGATTAGGAATGTAATACAATGTTTAAAGTCACTGTAGATCTGCAAAACAACAAATATAAATATGAATGTCCCCGGACTTTAATAAAATAGTGCTATATTAGTTTGTTCTCAATTTACCCTGCAACTGAAACCTAAAGGATGTTCATTTACAAAATATTTTTTATTTTATTTTATCCCAGATATTATTGTTTACGATTGGTGGTAGTAGTTATATTAATTCTAAGAAAAAATTAAGGGTGTACTTTCTCTGTTAATCAGAATTAATTTTGTACAGTAAAATACATTAGATTGAATAATGTAATGAAGTTGAGATTTAATGGGATTGTACCAAAACCTCATTCTCTTTTTGTTTTTGAGAGTAAGAGGGATGTACCACTATGTAGCAAGTGAGGAGGAAATGCCAGAAATTTGCTTCTCTTGTGTTGGACTGGCCTCTTCTCATGATAATATATCACGTTATATTAGAAAAAGAGAAGCTGAGATGAAAAAGAGGTAGTCAATTTACTAATCTGAAACAACCGTTGGCATTTCACCTCTTATCGCTGTTTGAAAGATATAAGCAAAGTAGAGGATGGGAAGAGGATGAACAAAAATACAATGAGTTGCATTAGTTGATACTGCAAGAGGAGGGTGTGGTTAGATAAGGTAGATAAAGTAAGTGTATTGTGGCTCTCTGTGCAGCCTATGAGTTAACAACCTTGTTAATGAGTCTGTGTGATGACATCACTATAGGAACCAGCAAGTGGCATAGGATTAATAACAATAACAACCAGCACATTAATAAGGTGGTTTCTAAAACATAATAACTAGCATGATGTCACCATGAACTCTTGTTTTCTGTGTCTGTAAGAGACGTATAAGATATACTTGACAAAAGCTTTGACCAAATGTAAGGCTCGTGGCATGGCAGGAGGCTACAATGTAGGGCAGGGTAAAGGAGGTCCAGAGTGGTATGGAGGGCAGTTTTATAACATTGTTTTCTGTTCATCATCTTTCATTCGTTCTCCGTTGGATGTCCAAGGATATTCAAAACTTTACACATTCTTTCCCCCTGTGAAACACGGAAAGTACACTTTTAATTAACGTTATTTTAACCGAATGAACTGAAAAATCATCTGTGAGGAGGGTGCTTCCAGAAAGATTTTTTTTTTTTTTAAAAGCCCAGCACATGTCATCCCAGTGGTGCGCGCGTGTTGTTAATATTGTGACATCCGTGAAAACACAAAAAGAACTCCCTTACCACTGCAGACAAACACAATGCTTAGGATGATGACGATGAGAAGAAACATGAGATTATCCGCCCCTGACACACACACACACACACACACACACACACACACACACACACACACACACACACACACACACACACACACACACACACACACACACACACACACACACACACACTTGATCAGGCTGTCCTTCATTGGTGACAGGCTCTCTCTATTTTTTTCTTTTGCACTTTTGGCTTCTCTCTCTCTCTCTCTCTCTCTCTCTCTCTCTCTCTCTCTCTCTCTCTCTCTCTCTCTCTCTCTCTCTCTCTCTCTCTCTCTCTCTCTCTCTCTCTCTCTCTCTCTTTCTCTCTCTCTCTCTTGTTCTCTATCTCTCCATCTCTCTCACAACACACATCTTTTTAGCTCCTTTCTCTCTCTTACAGCACATTTAGCCGTAACAGGGTCCACCTGACCAAGCTAACTGATATATATATTCAAACAACAATAGTAAACGATGGTGCTGAAGTGTATATGAATATATACCAATGTAAATTATTTGAGACATGGATGTAAGTTTGCACTGTTATACATTTGTGAGTCAAATTTATAGTTGTGTGCAGTGTGCTTGTTGATTTATTTTCAGTTTTTTTATTTTAATTAAACTGTCTGTAAGAGAGAATGTTTCATAACATGCTAAATCTAAAAAATTCACAAAAAAAGATTATATATGGACAAAGGTATTTTATTTGTCTCTGTAAATAACCTGTCATGCTCCTATATGTCAAGCCTGTCATGATTTCAGTCCACATAGGGGTTTCCAACATGACTGGAGGGAATCCTCTCTCTGCCTCACCTCTACTATCTATTTCCATGGCCAAAAGTGGGTTTCACTCCACTTTCAAGTCCTGCATTGAGCTTTGGGAACATGGCTAGGTTCACAGTATTTGTGCCATAAGCAACCACTGCCCCCTAGTGGAAGACAAAAAAAGGACAATAGGCCTCCTGCTTTTCTGGAAGCGGTGGTAGAGGATTCGTTGACATAATGATTGAGTTGGAGGATTCCTTCAGCTAGTTTTGGAAATTACCGTCCCTTTCCAGTTCTTTCGAGACATATAGGCCTATATTTTATTTTACCTCGTCATCACAATCTACAAACTTTAAACAAATGTTTTATTCAGAATAATTTATGATATAATTATTAATATTATATATTTGTCTTTTCTTTAGTTTATGAATGTGTCATGTGTCTCAACAGTCCAGTGGCTCAGTGGGTTGGACACTGATGTACACGCCCACAACCTCAAAGATCTCCATTTATTATTTTTAATGCTGCCTTAATCCCTACGAGGGTTTCTATCATGATTGTGCCTCGGAGGTTAACAAGCTGTGCCTGTGGTGTATGAACAGAAAGCTGTCACACAGAAAGAATGAAAAAAATCAAAGGCAAAGACGAGGAGAGATCACAAGTGGGCGTGGGTGCTTTTTACCATCACAGAGAGCTACCACTATGTTCTGTTTTATTCATTTGTTTTTTTTCCCCCTTTCTCTTTCCCCTTCCTCACCAATGTAATGTTAACGAAGGGCGTTGTGTGCAGTGTGGTGTTTGTTTAGTGGAAGGCTAGGTTCTGTCATCCAATACTACGGGGAAGAAAGTGGTTGCTCACAAGTGGGTTGAACCAATGAGGTGTGAGAGATGTGTGCGTGTAGAGAGGAAGAGAAGGTCAGAGGTAAATCATATTCAAACATAAGTATCTGCAACAAAATAAATCAAATTAAAAAACATACAAAGGAGTAAGCTTGTAGTTTACAATATAGTTATTAGAAGAGTTGTTCACATTGTAAGATGTTTTAAAAAATAAAAGGGTTGAATGTCTGGGGAGTTTTATATATGTATGTTGCGCCCTGAAATGATGGCAGCTTCAAAACATGTCAGGGTTCACGCCCCGTGTCACATCTAATAGAGTACACATCTCCCCAATAAAAAAACGACAAATAGACCTACAAAATTGGTGTATCTGATATCTGTGGTGATTGTGCCTTTCACTATTTCTGCATGGTTTTTGTGATGTACTGAACTTCCCTTGACCCGAAAGGACAGTCGTCCATTGACAGGCGAGACCTATGCAAAACCAACGGATGGGGTTTTCAAGCATCCATTTAGAAAACACAGGTACCCACCAAAAAAAAAAGAAACTAAAGAAAATTTAACAAAAACAAAACAACAATAAATGCTCAAGCTCAAACCTGAATTGTGTCTCTCTATTTTTTCGTGCAAGGAGAATGCAGTGAAGAAAGATGGGATTCATAACCACTTCTACCTATTTATCAGTTTTTTTATCTATCCACCACCATTCATTAGTGTCGATTCTATTCGGCCGCCTGTTTAGATCCGGCCTTGGTCAAAAGTCCCAGACCTTATGGTCATTGAAATTCAAAATAAATTTGCCCCTAAAATTCCACTCACTTGAAATGTTCTGAAAAGTTAGCAGGAGCATAGTCCAGAAACGGCCTTGCATCGATCCATCCACCATCCATCGTCCGTCGACCCAGCATCCATTCACCCAATTTCCTTCCTTGCAACTCTGCTTGAAAGGAATTCAGTGAAACATACACATAGCCTATACTAAACACAATTTCAAATATTTGGCCTGACCAACGCTAATTTGAGCGTTGGAAATTCGTTTCCCTGAAGAAGATAGCTCAAATTGTAAGAGGAATTCATACTTTGCACGAGACGTCAAGACGACTGGCTGGCGGGCAAGAACAACGTTCTCTAGCAACTTAGTAACCTAATCAAGGATCTGCCAGGACGTCGCCAGTTTTACCGTACGAACGAAAGTTGGTATTTTGAGGTGAAAACGATATGCCAGAAAGTTGCTGTGCGATTGGGTGTATTAACTGCCGAGGAGCGAAACCGGGGTTATGTTTTTACCGGATCCCATCTGAAAAGGAGAAAAACTGTATTATTGTCTATAAGATTAGAATTGGCCATAAATAATATATATTGTTTAATTGAGCATTAGAATTACGATAATTTCAAAATGAAAATAACCCTCCCTCTGCCGTCATGGGGATAGCCCGTGTTGAAATGCTTGGACATGGTTTCAGTGGTAGATTAGGGTTAGGATTAGTAAGCTTTTTGAGATGCAGTATTCTTCTAATGACGCCAACATTCCTTTATATATGTACTGTATGACTACAAACATTGAACTGTAACTCAAACACCTCCTACATACCTGTAACAAAACATTGAGTCATTGTAAATCTAACATGTCCTATTGGATATACCTGTAACAAAACATTGAGTCACTGTAACTCTTAACACCTCCTATTGGATATACCTGTAGCACAGGCAGAGCGTGGTTGGCCTGTATTGTAGGTTTCCACGCCTCGACAGTATGTTAGTGCGTCTTTAACGCGGTGACGTTTCCCTCCTGACGTCATGGATCCGGTAGCTTGTGATTTGTGAGGCAAATTCTCTTGAATTCACCTGCTTTACCATAATAAAAGCTGCTTTCAAGTAGTCGGAGGAGGCTTGCTTTTCGAGACGGTAAGAGCATCTGATCAATGGACAGTGTGTATCATCCCGTGATTCGAGTTGTGTTTCAAGTGGTAAATTATGTAATAGTTGTGCATTACCGAATGTCGTCTTAAAAAAAGTATCCAACGCGCACTACCCCAAATAGATTATGTCAGCTGTTCATCTGTTGAAAGAGAATGGCGTACATCCCCATTTAAATGTTTTATTTATCGCTATTCTTTTTTGCTGTCTATTTGCTATCGTGTTTCAACAGCATATCGGCGTGGCTGAATGTCATGACAAACATGCGGGCAAGAAGTGGCTTTAACGAGTCTGTTGCCTCTGCAAAATGTTCTGTTTTCGACCCTCCACAGATGTTGCACATGGATCTTCCAAACAATATGCATCATCATCATCATCCTCATCATCATCCGAGAAATCATTTAGCGTCTGGATTCAGCAGTGTCTGATCAAGAGCGGTGGCCTAAACCATTCTTTGGTGGCAAAATCATAAACCTGTAATAGCATTCCACCTTCTCATAGCAGTTGCATATTTGTATTTGTCTCAAACTAGTCATGTACAATCCGGCAGTCGAAAATGCAGGGTATCCAAGTGGACCTATAGCAGATAAAGACGCAAATCAGGAGACAACTTTAGGCAGTGCGTATTCACCGGTCGACTACATGAGCATCACAAGCTTCCCTCGGCTGCCAGAGGACGAGGTGCTCTCTGGAGATAACGCGCTCAGATCTCGCAAAGATGATGACTGCCTCAGCGACCAAGATACAGGTCAGAGCATTCCCTGCCATACATCTTTGTCTGCAATCCCCCACTATGGCAATAGTGCCATTGCATTGCTTATCATCTACGTAAATCGTTTGATTTGTTCAATTTGTAATCAAACTCATTTTTCCACAGACCCAGATGGGTTTTTGAAGTCTGCACGTCTGCAGCGTCTCCCGTCGTCGGCCTCGGACCTGGCCAGCCACGACATCTCACCCCTCCAGGAGACCACCGTGGACCCCTTAGCAGAGGGCTGTGCCTGCCAGCGGGACGGACTGACGGTCATCATCACCGCGTGTCTCACCTTTGCTACAGGGGTCACCATTGCTCTCATCATGCAGATATACTTTGGAGACCCACAGGTGTGCACCGTCTGTCTGTTTTGCTGTCCCTTGAATGTTTTATTTTGCCTTGACTCGTATCATTTGCCGGACACTTAGACACACACTCACATAACTCCCAACCACCTCCCCAACGTCCTCTGCTGCTGTTTGTAGATCTATAACCAGGGGGCAGTGGTGACTGATGTGTCCCAGTGCACATCCCTGGGCTTTGACGTCCTGGCCAGGCAGGGATCCAGTGTGGACGCGGCCATCGCCGCCGCCCTGTGTCTGGGCGTCATCCACCCACACACCTCTGGGATTGGAGGGTGAGTTCCGCCGATTGTGTTTTAGTTTGACCTGAAACGGCACAAAGCAACAGCAGTCTGACTTGGTTCTGTGTGGACGTGCCCTGCAGCGGCGGAGTGATGTTGGTCCACGACATCCGGAAGAACCAGACGCAGGTTATTGACTTCCGAGAGACTTCCCCATTGTCTCTCAGCGAGGAAATGCTGGAGGCAGGCTTCAAGCTGAAGGTAGGTTACTGCGTTCCTGTTGCTTTACTCTTGTACGTGACCACATTATCATAGAGCATGGGAAAGGACAAGTAAAACAGGATTTTGTCACAGGGAAAGAGGGAGGAGGAACGTAAATTGATCCTTGAGGATCTCTTTGGATTATACACAAGTGTCAACACCCATTATTAGCTTGCTGTGCATTGGCTCCTTGCAAACATTGTACGGTAGGGAGAAGCAAAATAATATGCCTGCCTTCATAGCCTTCATAGAAGTTGGGCTGTAGAGGACATTAACATATGTCTGGTATTTGGCATACATGGATAGGAAAATATGTAGATGAAATCATGATGATAAATATGCCATACAAGTTCAGAAGCTTACAAGTTGGATCATTTATGGTTGATTGTCTTTTCATTTTGACTTTTTAATTACCTTTAACAATGGCTGATCCGAACATATAATGAAAGATTTTGCAACAAAACAAATGGCTCCTTCGTGGATTTGATAAAGAGATCTGAGGAATGAGGACCAACTGCAAATAAAGAGGTCCAAATTACAGTATAAGGAAAGAATTCAGGAGACGTACAGGAGAACAAATCTTAAGGCATTGTGGGATGGTCTGAGAATAGAATAGAATAACAGGCCAGAATAATCAAACCAATCCATATGTTGTTTGGATAGTTACATGGATTTATCGGATGACCTGAATAGATTTTACTTGAGATTTGACAAGTTTCTTGATGTAACTGCCAAAATCACAAATCCCAGAGGGTTGCAGCCATATTGAAAATATGGTGGTTCGCCGGTTGAGCCATTAAAATTGCTAACTGTCTAGCCGGAAGCTGGGGGTGAGATATCCTGTTTCGCCTGGCCACGGGGCCTGGTAAGAAGTCATTGGAGGGCTGGTCCTGCAGCACTTGGGCAGCAAGGTTGAGTGTTTATTAAATCCTCTGCAAACGCCATGGTCACTGTACTAACTTTTACAAGTAATTTGTGATGTATTTGTGATGTGTTTGTTTGTGTATCATGCCCCAGTGAGGCATAACATGTTAAACTGAACTGTATTACAACCCTAGTCAGTGACTGTTTCCTATTGGCCCTTTTAGCCCGGCCTGCTTGTGGGCGTACCGGGCATGCTCAGTGGAATGCACGAGGCTCACCAGCTCTATGGCAGGTACTGAAACTCACTTAGGGAAGATACCTGTTGAGTGTGTGTTTGGTTCCTGTTTACAGGACCATCCATTTCTGTTTTTTCCTGTACGAAGGGGCGTCCCAAAAGGCTATTGGTTCATCTTTTTGGCCCATTTATTTTTCTTAATTTTATATTACCATGCTAAGTGCTGGGCTGAAATGGGCTCATGCTCGATAATGGTGTTGGATAAAACACGGTTGAGGGCTTCCGCAGTTGTAGTCGCTCTGTAATCAGAAGCTATGCTCAGTGAACATGCAATGTAAACCTCTCCCTGTAGTGTCAGTGTGTAATTACATTGATGCTATGCAATTATTCAGCCAGTTCCATGGCCTAAGCCTTCAAGGCAGTGAACAAACCACTCTTTCTTGCTTGTTGGCCACATTCAATATTCAAACACAAGATTCAAGTATTGTTAACCCAGTGTTACTTGAAAGACCTTTACAATTTCAGATTGCCATGGAAGGATGTCGTTACATTGGCAGCAGATGTGGCCAGAAATGGCTTCAACGTTAGCCATGATTTGGGTGTGTAGTCAATCTGTACTAACTAGTGAGCATTATTGTCCTTGCTATTTCACTTCAAATGTCCCCACTTAAACGTTATGATGAAAAGATGTATAACATGCATGTATCAAGCAGTAAAGATTTGGTTTGGCAAATTTGGACATTTTGTTTTTCTCCATAGCTGAAGCTTTAGCTGCAGTTAAGAACCAGAGCATGTCAGAAGCGTTCATGAAGATGTTCCTACCCAACGGCCAGCCTCCCATCTCAGGCTTTTTCACCCGACGGCTTGATCTGGCGGCCATCTTGGATGAGATTGCGTCGAAGGGGATCTCTGAATTCTACAGTGGAAACCTGACCCAAGAAATGGTTGCTGCTGTGAGTCTCTGCGGTAGATTTTTTTCCCCATAGAAATCGATGATTCTATTCTTATTTTTTAACGTTGTATAGGAACATCCTTTGCATCAAGACCCGCAATTACTGAAATCGAAATAGGGATTGGAATCAGAAGAAACCTCCCGATAAAATATAACCATATAGATTATGTATTATAATCTGTAAATATTGTGCAGTTGTACTAATATTGGGATACACAATTTAGTACTTTGTGTGTTTTAACATGTGGTTCAGGTTCTATATCAAATTTTTTAATGAATGACGCTAAACAGAAGACGGTGTATTCACATGTACCATGATATATTTTCAAAAGGTTCAAGCAAGGGGAGGAGTGGTGTCTGAAAATGACTTTTCAACCTACAGCACAGCTTTAAGGCAACCAGCTGAGGTCGTCTATCAAGGTAAACACCAGCTCCGATAAGATATGGAAATAAAAATCGTTGACTCATTAATTTTAAGGCGTTTCTCAATGGACTCGTATGATCTTGCCTATCATCATGCCTATTTATTCTTGTTGTGCAGGACACCAGGTAATGGCGGCCCCAGCCCCACATGCTGGCGTGGCCCTGATCACAGCTCTCAACATCCTGG
Organism: Gadus morhua; assembly: GCF_902167405.1. NCBI lineage: Eukaryota > Metazoa > Chordata > Actinopteri > Gadiformes > Gadidae > Gadus > Gadus morhua. The sequence continues at coordinate 13,211,857 of NC_044048.1, read as the reverse complement.
AAGGCTACAACATTACTAACCAGGTGCCCAGGAATAGCACCTACCACTGGATAGCAGAGGTAACATTCTATATATTCACATGAATTATTTTTGTACAGGTAAAAACGAAATACTTTGGTCAACAGATAAGGCCAGTGAAAATCTTGTTGTGGCCTACAATGAATAATGAATGAATATCAATGTTTTGAATCACAATTTTTAAAATGTTGAATTAGACCAAATGGATGGATTCTTCAGTAAAATCAGGGCAATTACATTGATTCACTACACCAAATAAAGTATTGTTGTCTGTGATGAGAAGACTGTTGACCGATAGTGTATGTACTTGAAAACGAATTGATGACTTTTTTTTTTTCCTTGCCCTCCCCAAGTCTGTGAAAATAGCACTGGCTCTTGCAAGCGGACTTGGTGACCCCATGTACAACGGTTCAGTCTTGGAGGTAGTGTCTGAGATGCTGAGGTAGGTTCTTCTTGGTTTGATTGGTTATTCATTCATAGGTTTGACAGTAATAATCATTGGCGCATATTTAATTGATATTATCTTCATGTGGTTTGTTCTTCCTGCCAGTAAGGCCCAGGCTGCACGACTTCGGGAGATGATCAACGACACTCAGGCGTTCCCTGCTGGTCATTACACACCTTCATTTGCGTTGGAGGAAGAAGGAGTGGCGAGCCAGGTTATGGTCATGGGGCCCGACGACTTCATAGTGTCCGTCATGGGGTACTGATGAGCTTCAGTTGCTTATTTTTATCTACTTGGGTTGGGGTTTAAATGATGCCCACCCTGGAAAAAAAGAAAAACTTTATTATGCATTATTATTTGCATTTTAATGTTTTAATTCTGTTTTTGTGTAGCTCCTTGAACAAGCCATTCGGAAGTGGGATACTTACTTCTTCAGGGATCCTTTTAAATAGCCAGATCCTGGCCTTTTCCTGGCCAAATAAAACACAGACGTCGGAGCATAACCCAGTAATGTTAACATTTACGTATTTCCCTAATGAATTCACTTGACCAAACTCCTTGAGCAATCTCTAAAGTTTTGGTCCTCGATCTGCCCTGGTAACTGTAGCACAACAACATCGAGCCTGGAAAAAGGCCCATGTCCTTTCTGATGCCCACAGCTGTGAGACCTGCAGTGGGGATGTGTGGCACCTATGTAGCCCTGGGATCTTCCAATGGAGAGAGGGCCCTCAGCAGCATTACACAGGTTATACAATCACTTACAAGATTAAATAGATCAATGCCCAAGTCAAATACTATTGGCTTGTTTGATTGTGACATATTTCCTTGTATCTCCGACTGTCTTCTGATCTCATAGGTGCTGATGAATGTGCTGTCGTCCCGTAAGAACTTGAGCGACAGCTTAGCATATGGAAGACTCCACCCACAGTTACAGCCAAACACCCTTTTGGTGGACTGTGAGTATGAACTTTAAGCATGTTTGTAGAACCTCAACACACCCAATGTTTAGATTATTGGCGTTACCTCAGTCAGCAGTGACTTCTTTATTTTAACTCAAACTTTTCATCCTGAATTGTATGTATCTTCATTCAATCCAGCCGAGTTTCTGGAGGAGGATGTCTTGGTCCTACAGGCCAAAGGCCATGAGGTGAAGAGGACGGGTGTCTTGTCACTGGTGGAGGGGACCAGGAGAACCAATGATCTCATTATTGGGGTGAAGGACCCCAGGAGTGCAGATGCTTCCGCTCTCACCATGTCTATGAACATGCCCTAGCCATATCCTTTCAATGGAGATGGAGGATGTTTTCAAATGCTACAAAGATAGGTTTACCTTAGCAAAAATGCACGTTTAAAGGTTTTCATGCCGGGAATTTAATTATTCCTGGGCTAGGGGCCTAGAAGGAGGTGAAATGATGGCTAGTCGATGAGCAAATAAAGACATCTCCTTTTTTAGAAGACGAATCAAGGCTACTGATCAGTAATTTTTTTATTTTGTCGATATTTCCGCAATCAAACAATATCAAGGGATGTTAGCGGAAACCTTTGTCTCTACATACTGCTTGATGGTCCTAGGTCACATTAACCCACCGTAGAACTTAATTTTTCTGGGTTATATAGTGCAACTCATAACACTGACCGACACAGCCATTTTCCATTGTGTATTCGTCAACAATGAAATGAAACGTTCGTCGCCATTTGAAAGAAAGGGTAGCGCCACGGTTGAATTGGAATTTAATTTCCAACTGCAGCTTCGATGCAAGATGTGACGCGTGTCAAACTATTTTAAATCACCGACATACACTAAACCCTTTTCTAGCATGTGTTCTTTCCAAGACATTGTTTCAGAATTAATAAATGACAAACGAAAGTATCCAATTTTGGTTTGGCATTGAACACAGACCATCGGTTGGGTTATTTATTTTTATGTATTCTTGTATAGCACAAGAGAAGTAAAATCAAACAAAGTTTAAAATGTATCAAATAAATTATACAAATACTCGATAATTGTTGGATGCTACACATGCTTTGAATGTGGACTGTACCTTTTTAGTGAGCGCAATCAGAACTTCCTTTGGACCACTTTACTATTTATGTTATGGATAGGATCAAATCGATAAAATGTTTTGATGTAGTTGGGGGAGGTGGTTTCTTATTAGCAGTTGTAAAATAAATGCATTTAAATGTTTTTAAGAAAAACTACTGTGCATGGTTTCATTCACTTTAAATGTTTTGTTTTATGTTTTTATAAGAAATACATAGTTGTGCGTGCAAATGAGCATCTTTATTTTACGAATGATCAGGTTACAATTTTTGTTAATTAGTTAAACTTTTTTTTTTTCATTTTGCCATGTAATTACAATAAATATTGTCTTGTATTGCACACAATTGGTAATATAATTCCTGCAATGTAAAGTTAACTTCCAGAAATATCAATACTGGCTTTCTGACAACACACCCATAGTTGTTTTTGTGAATGGTGCTTGTTGCACATAATCTGTTGTTTCTTGTTGCCTTCACTTTACGATAAGTTGTCTTAAAATACCTATTTGCACATGCAGCTCATGTTTGCATTATTTATTATTCTTGTATTTGATTTTGATCAAAAGCAAGCTTATGCCCAAAAATAAAATGTTTGCACAAAGGTTGAGAGCAATGTTTATTTCCCCCAATTCTCACACAGCAAAATACTTTGAAACATCATGCATTTTATAGGGATTGAATAAAATAAAGCAATATTTATATTGTCCTTGTATGTAGACGAATTGTTATAATAACGTTGTCCAATAATGTTTAACTAATTTGGGCCTTTTTTATAAATGTATGAATTAATGACTTATGCTTTCTTTTATTGATTGAAGTATATTTCAAAGTAATCTTTGGTGGATGTTGCACATTTAAACTTATTTTTTACTAAACGGGGTTGGAAAGACTGACGTGCTAGGAACCTATCTGACCTGCTAGGAACCTTAATGACAGCTAGGAACTTATCCAATTAGGGACCTTCCTGCCGGGCTGGGGGAACCTACACAACAAGGGACCTTCGTGTGGGGCTAGGACAGGGCTAGGAGCCTAAGCAACTAGGAATATTGTGACGGGCTTGGACCCTAATCAACTAGGAACCTTCGTGACGGGCTAGGAACCTAAACAACTAGGAACCTTAGTGACGGGCTCTGGTTTCCTGCAGCGCTGCTGATGTGATCATGTTGTGCTAGCATCTCTAGCTCGCAGAGGCCGAACTGATACATTTCTATTTTCATGGATGTGTTTGGTAAGCCTTTTAATAAATGTTTTTATTTTGTATCAAGTTGTGTACTTTCTGCTGAGTTAGTTCTAGCAATACAAGCCGACTAATCGCCTAATTTAGGGGTTCAGAATTGTTCAATGTTTTCACGATGAATTAATGCTAATGGCCTAGCCAGATTTAGCTAGCTGGCTACCTATGGCTTTAATGAGCCGTTATCAAACGTATTGTATTGCCATTCGTGTTCAAAAGTATTTGCGTGACATACTTACCAAAAGCACCTTGTCACATGACAAAATAACGTAGCGTTTGCAAGCATGTACTGGATGACGTAAAGCATAATTTCTCAGGTGTCAGATGTTGTCTGGAGGGTTGGCTGTTCCGAGGCCTGTGATGCGGACAGATAAGGACCTAGCTCATTACGTTGGATCAGCTTTATGTTGGGAGCGTGTATGCATATGTCTAGGAGAAAATCGGGTTCTTTTCTGCACAACAAAACGATTACATTGAATCGATACAATATCTGCACAGCATATTGTGTTTGGGCAGGAACAGTGATTACAAAGCTTAAGGAACTGGCATTAGCAGATCTAGCTGATCATAAACAGATTCAGTTACTTTGAGACTGTACATCTTAAAAACGTTTCGTTTTGTGTGTCCTTATTTAGTAATCCTCGAAGTTGACTATTAAAATTGGGACCTAAAAAAATCCATTCCTCCTTTGTTTCAGCATAACCGGATTAAGCTTGACCAGGCCAATCCTAGTATAGGGAGAGGATGGCACATCCACATATTCCACCTCAGCTGCCCCCGGGGGCAAAAATGCTGGAAGGTGATAATGACTCCAATGGGGACTCTGGAGTAGAGGAGGATGTAGTAGAAGATACAGGTGGTTGCCAAGGAGGAAGCGGAACACAAGAGGACTGTGTTGAGCAAGAATGCAATGAAGAGAGCAATGGGGATGAGGGACATTTTACAATTTTTGTTGCTTTTAAAGGAAACCTTGAGGATGAAGACTTTGCAGAAAAACTCAACAGAGTTGTAATTGGCATACCCAGCATTATTGATTTAGGTAAAGTGTCGGATATTTGTAAAGCATCACTTATTAGCAGGCTGCACGCGCTTCCGATCATCTGCGCTAACAACTTCTTATGTTATCCCATTTTGCACCCGCCATCTCTACCAATTCAGTTTATTGTCTTCATCATATTCCATTCTCCTTCTAGGCTCAGAGACACTGCAGCCAAAGCGCGTGGAAAAATGGAACAGCGTACGTGTTACCTTCAACATCCCCAGGGATGCTGCAGAACGCCTGCGGTTGCTGGCCCAGAACAACCAGCAACAGCTACGAGACCTGGGCATCCTCTCAGTACAAATAGAGGGTATGGCAGAGCTCATTTATTGATATGTGTCGCATGCACCCAACCTTTTGACCAAGTACACATGTTTGAAACATTGACCTAAAGCTTGCTCTTTTGTGTTTGTCTACTGTGTCCAGGGGAGGGACCCATAAACGTCGCCATGGGCCAGAACCGAGGCCAAGAGGTCCGGGTGAATGGGCCAATCGGGATGCCTGGCCAGATGAGAATGGACATGGGGTTTCCAGGTCAGCCTGGTCCAGGTATGATGCACACACGGTTAACGCTCCTTAATCTATCTTCATACCCCACCATTCTGATTGGTCCATAATGTAATATGTGTGTGCGCTCATTTTAAATAACAGGAGTCCTCCCCATTTAAACCATTATTAATCAATGCATAAACCTAAAGACAGTCTGAGTAGAAATATAGAATAGATGCTCGCTTGACAACGTAAAAACACTATGCTCATAAGTAACAGAATCATACATTCTTATTTTAGCTGACTAGGTCATTAAAAAACAGTAATAAATAATGTAACTAAAATAATGAAAGGTTGAGCTTAATAAACCATGACTTGATGTCCCATTATCGGAAAATGGTTTACGACAGGTAGTTACTGAATCATGGTAAAGCCCAGGTTGCTTATAAACGCTGAAATACATTTTCAATTGAAACTAATATTCTCCAGAGAGTCTGAGCTTATTCCTTACTCCACTGACCTCAGGTACCAAAGGACTAAACATATGGTACTATCTTCCAGTTAATTGTATAGTTTTATGGTGCGTGTGTGTGTGTGAGACTGCCTGCATGAACTCTATATTAAGACCATGTGTGTTTTGACTATTAGCTATGAGGATGCCCAATCCATCAATGGTGCCCCCTGGGCCCAGCATGGCCGGGCAGGTGATGGTTCCGGGCGGCAGTGGACAGATGCCTCCCCGAGGTCGAGGATCAACCACTCAAATAGGTTTGTTACTTTATTTTCCCTTACTTTATGATCGAACATAAGTGGAGCTCAGAGAAAATTAAACCCTAATTCTTCTCCCCCAGACGGGATGGACCCAATGATGTCAGTTCAGCAGCAGCAGCAGCAGCAACTCCAGCACCAACAGGCGGGTCCCCACGGCTCGGGTCAAATGCCCCCGCAGGCCGCCCATCACATGCAAGCATTGCAGGTTGGCAGGCAGCTTAACCCTGCCGCCTTGCAACAGCTTCAGCAGCACCAACAACAGCAGCAGCAGCAGCAACAACAACAACAACAACAGCAGCAGCAGCAGCAGCAGCAGCAACAACAGCAACAACAGCAAGCGCAGCTGTCCCAACTTGGACCTAGACCTCCGTTCAACCCCTCTGGCCCGATGGCTGTTCCTCCTAACTGGAACCAGCTACCATCTGGGGTCCTGCAGCCACCAGCCACCCAAGGGGGCCCTGCATGGAGAAAGCCACCTCCTCAAGGCCAAATCGGTCAGCGCCCCCCTTCCCTAGCTGCCGTTCAGACTCCCAATCACCCTCCACCTCCTTACCCATATGGCAGCCAACAAACTGGACAGGTCTTTAATGCCATCGGACAGGGTCAGTTGCAGCAGCAACAGGGTGGCATGGGACAGTTTGCAGCCCCTCAGCCTAAAGGCCCTCAGACAGGCCCTGGGGGTGTAGTAGGACCCCCTAGGCCCCCCCCGCCGCTCCCGCCCGCCCCTGGACAGCAGGGTAACCTTGCCGCCAAGTCCCCCGGTTCCTCCTCGTCTCCTTTCCAGCAAGGCTCCCCCGGGACCCCTCCAATGATGGCCCAGCGACCGACCACCCCACAGGGTTTCCCCCAGGGTGTGGGCTCCCCAGGAAGAGCGGCTCTCGGACCGCAAGGGAATATGCAGCAAGGCTTTATGGGAATGCCTCAGCATGGACAGCCAGGGGGCCAAGTTCATCCAGGTGCAATGCCAGGTAGGCAGACTTAAGCTCTTGGTTAAAGGCTCAATATGCAAGATTGTAGTAGGCGGGAGACTTTCAGGATTAAAAGAACTTGGGAACAGTGTTCTGTCCACTCTAACTTGCTTAGCAACTGTGTGACCAGCTAATGTTATTTGTGGAATAGATCTATAGTTGTAGGGTTGGATTTTATTGAGAACATTATTTAAATCAGCGTTGACTGCTTGTATGTCTAGGTTATTTTAGCTTATTTGAAATGTTTCTGATTGCGTCCTTAACAAACATTATAGTTTATCTATCTATTCATCTATGCTATACTGGGAGGATTGTAAAATGTTATTGATTAAAACAGTTTGACTAATGATAGTCTGTATGACATAACTGATGGACTGAATTCTTATTGCAGGCATGCAAAAGCGTCCCATGGGCTTTTCAAACATGACTGGAAACCAGAACTTTGTGCAGGGTCAAGTGAGTGGCACTACCCCTGGAACACCAGGAGGGGGAGCTGGTCAGCAGCTTCAGAGCGGTCAAGCCATGCCTCATCAAGGTAACATGGAGCCATGGCTCTTCAAATAAAGAACGACCAGATTCACATTTCCTTGGCTTTCATTAAAGTTGAAAAGGCTTAAAGGCTTTCAAAGATAACGATGCATCCCTATAAGTTAGTTATCCTGGCTTTCAATGTTGAGGGAATCTTCAATGTGATGGATATATTGCCATTTATGATAACATGCCATTATGTTTAGTGATTTCATTGGAAAGTACTATTTAAGCTTGTGTAGGTATTGGATTTATGCCATTTCTAAATGTGATTATTCATAGTTATGGGATTCTTGGTACCAAAAACATGATCTACATCGTTTTTAAAACTTGCTCTTCTCTTATTCAAATAGGGCCACAGCCATCTTCCGTTGCTCCCAACACGATGCAGGGACCGCCTCATGCCCAAGCTAATGTTATGGGTGTACCAGGCGGTCAGCCTCCTGGTGCCGCTGCCGGAGCTAGTATGGGCCAGACGCAACCTGGCCTCCAAACCCAGATGATGGGCCTCCAGCATCAGGCCCAGCCCGTGTCCTCCTCCCCCAGCCAGATGGTTCAAGGCCAGGGTGGAGGTCAGACGGTCCTCTCCAGGCCCCTAAGTCAGGGGCAGAGAGGAGGGATGACCCCACCCAAGCAGTTGATGCCTCAACAAGGCCAGGGGGTGATGCATGGGCAGGGTCAGATGGTTGGAGGCCAGGGGCACCAGGCCATGCTGCTACAGCAACAGCAGCAGCAGCAGCAGCAGCAGCAAGCGCAGCAACAACAGCAGCAAGCGCAGCAACAACAACAGCAGCAAGTGCAACAGCAGCAGCAGCAACAACAACAACAGCAGCAGCAGCAGCAACAACAACAACAACAGCAACAGAACACCATGATGGAACAAATGGTTCCCAATCAGATGCAAGCGAACAAGCAGGCTTTTGTAGGAAAGGTTCCGGCGGGGGTCATGCCTGGCCAGATGATGCGGGGCCCTTCACCAAATGTTCCAGGGAACATGGTTCCATTCCAGGCCCAGGTCGGCCAGCAGCAGCAGCAGCAGCAGCAGCAGCAGCAGCAGCAGCAGCAGCAGCAGCATTTGACTCCACAACAACAGCAGCAACAACAAATGGCTCAACTCCAGCAACAGCAGTTACAGCAGCAGCAACAGCACCAGCTTCAACAGCAACAAATGCAACAGCAGCAGCAGCAACTACAGCAGCAGCAGCAGCAGCAACAACAACAACAACAACAACTACAGCAGCAGCAGCAACAGATGAACCAGCAGCAGCAGGTTCCCATGGCCGGGAATCCAAACCAGGTGATGGGTATGCATGGGCAGCAGATGAGGCTGCCTGCTGGGCATCCCCTAGTTCAACAGCAGTTACAGCAGCAGCAGCAGCTACAGCAGCAGAAACAACAGCAGGCAATGTTGCAACAACAACAGCAGCAGCAGCAACAACAACAACAACAACAACAACAACAACAACAACAGGCAGCCCAGCAACACCAACATCCACTGGTCGACCCAAACAGCGGGCCAGGTGAATTGGGTGTCCAACAGATGCTGCCTGATATGCAGGGACAGCAGCCGCAAGGCATGATGGGAACCCCTCAGCACATGCAGGTGGGCAACGGCCACTTTCAAGGGCATGGCATGAACTTCAACCCACAGTTCCAAGGGCAGATGCCCATGGCGGGGGCAGTGGGACCACAAGGGGGCTTCCCTGTTAACAAGGATGTAACGCTGACCAGCCCGCTGCTGGTCAACCTGCTCCAGAGTGATATCTCTGCCAGCCAGTTTGGGCCAGGAGCGAAGCAAGGAGCAGGGGGTAGTAACCAGGCCAAGCCCAAGAAGAAGAAACCCCCGCGAAAGAAGAAACCTAAAGTTGGAGAGCAAGCTGATGGCCTGGGGTAAGACAGCACACCGCGCTGTGATTTTTGTTCCCATTTTTGATTACTGCTGCTATGTTGCAGTATGTTTATTTGTTGCAACTTGTCTTTCGTTCCTCAGTGGTCTGGATGGGGCTTCTGGTCTGGAGGACTCTGACCTACCTGGGATGGCTGGAGATCACAGTTTAGTCATGGATACCTCTGGTCCTAAACTCCCTGATTTTCCCAACAGGCCTGCAGGTAATTGTTGATATATCGATGTATATCTAACCTGTCATCAAATTCCTTCAGCATGTCCTTTTTCTGGTAATTGCACTTGCACTCTGTACAATGTGTATACATTGGTTTTTATTGGAATAATATTGTTTTACTTACTTACCTCTGTAGGCTTCACTGCCCAACCCGGAGAGCAGCGGGTGTTGCAGCAGGTGCCCATGCAGTTTATCCAACAGCAGCAGCAGCAGCAGCAACAACAACAACAAATGCAGCACTTGCAGCAGCAGCAAATACAGCAGCAGATGCAGCAGCAGATGCAACAGCAGCAATTACAGCAGCAACAGATACAGCAGCAGCAGCAGATGCAACAAATGCAGATGCAGGGGCAACAGGGGATGGCCGTAACCCAGCCTCCTGGCCAAGCCCAGGCTCAAATGCATCCTCACCAGCTTCAGCAGCAGCAGCAGCAGCAGCAGCAACAACAACAACAGCAGCAGCAGCAGCAACAACAACAACAACAGCAGCAAGCCCAGCCACCACACCTTCAACAGCAGGTAAGATTAAAACCCTTCTAATGCTCTTCTTCAATAGCAACAACAATACATATATTTATAGGTCCCCAGTTTAAGATTGTGACAAACTATTTTCACCAACAGCAGCAGCATCAGATGATGATGATGCAGAAGATGCAGCAGGAACAGGCTAAGAATCGTATGTCCATTCCTCCTGGAGGTCAACTGCCTCCCAGGGGGATGGTCAATCCAGGGGACGTTCACAGAATGCCAGTTTCCCAACAAGGAGGTATGCCTGCGATGATTAACCTGCAGGGGAATGTAGGAGTGCCGCCTTCACCTGACAAACCTAGAGGGATGCCTCTGGGCGTCAACGCACAGGTGAGGACCTGCTTTGAAAACTTGTGTGACGTTTATTTTCAGACTTTCACTCTGCTTACGCTTACGCTATATGTGCTGTTCCCTGTCCAGCTCGCTGGAGGACCGCGGAGAATGTCTCATCCAGATGTCGGGCCGGCTTCTCAAGGGTCTGAAACAGAAGAGGCCCCTGGAGGAGGCCACACCATGCAGGGCAGGCCCGGAGTCCCAGAGCTGGTGATGCAGTCTGGAAATGGAGCCCAACAGATGATGGTCAATCCAGCATCCAATGCTCACATGATGAAGCAGGGCCCTCTTCCGCCGTCCATGCCCCAGCACCCTGGAGCCAGTCCCCAGCAGCAGCTCCCCTCACAGGCGCAACAAGGGGGCCCCATGCCTGGCATCCACTTCCCTAACGTTCCTACAACCTCGCAGAGCTCCAGGCCCAAAACCCCCAACCGGGCAAGCCCCAGGCCATACCATCACCCCCTGACTCCGACTAATCGGCCCCCCAGCACAGAGCCGTCCGAAATCAACCTGTCCCCGGAGCGACTCAATGCCTCCATCGCAGGGCTGTTCCCCCCTAAAATCAACATTCCCTTGCCTCCAAGGCAACCCAACCTGAATAGGGGCTTTGACCAACAGGGTCTGAACCCCACTACGCTGAAGGCTATAGGGCAGGCCCCACCGAACTTAAACCTGCAAGGCAGCACAAATAACGGCAGTGGAAACAATGGTAACAATGGGCAGCAGTCATTCTCTTCTGCAGGTGGGGCGGCAGGTCCAGGTAGTAAGCTGGACAAGCAGTCCGGAGGGCAGGCCAAAAGAGCCAGTCCCAGCAACAGTCGAAGGTCCAGTCCAGCCTCCAGCCGGAAAGCAGCCACTCCAAGTCCAGGGAGGCAGAAGGGGACAAAGATGGCTCTCGCTGGTCCTCCCAACCAGCAGCAGATGATAAATGCTCCGGGGTCTGCCATGATGCTGAACCACCCCGCAGTAGCCTCCAATCTGGTATCCATGCCCTCACCAGTTGCTGCCGCCCCCGAGACTCAGCCTGCCCAGAACACCTTCATTGGCATGCAGGGTAACCCCACTGAGGGACCCAAGGAAAGCCAGGGAACCATGCCTCAGCCCCAATCCATGGCCCATCCTCAGCCTTCCAGAGAGTTATCTGCCCCTACTAGAATGGCTAGTCCCCGTGTCCCCACACCCCATGAGGGCGGAGTTGTACCGCAAGCAGGTTCGGTTGAGAGGCAACCTGTGAACACGACACCCACGCCAGACTCTGTTCCCGAGGCCTTGTCCGCTTCAAAGGACGCACCAGTGTCTCTCAATCAGCTTCTGGAAATCCCCAACTCAGCTGGTATGCCTCCGCGGCCCACGCAGAGCGCGCCTGCCAGGGACGTGGCGAAGGAGAGTCCCAAGCCTCCATCGGCTCCAGAAAGACAACAGCCCAGTGTTTCTCAGGACTCAGACATTCCATGCCCGGTTGCTCCAGCCCCTGCCCAGGTGGAAATGGAAGCTCCACCCAAGCCTGCGCCCTGCGTTCCCACCAGCAGCCCTAGCGTGCAGACAACTGCGAGCACTACCGTTAACACTAATCCAACCTCCGTCCCCAGCCTCAACAATAAGCCCTCCCTGAGTCAAGCTGTCCATCCCACTCAGAGCATCGTCGCCACGACTACCCACGCCTCTGCTCCGATTCCAAACACTAATGCCACCCTCGCTGTAGCCCCCCAGTCGGCCTCTTCTAGCAACAGCAGTCCTCTAGCGGCCGTCTGCTCCAGCTTCACCACCGGCTCTGTCGGCTCCAAGCCCAGCCCTAGCCCCAAGCCTGCGGCTGCTGTTCACTCCATCATACAGTTACCCGCCGCGTCAAGCCCCATCGCCTCTAGTCAAATTACTGTGTTTGTTACCTCGAATCCAATCCCCCCTGCCCCCGCGACGCAGGCACCACCAGGCATGGTCGCAACTATGGTCGTTACCAACAAAAATATTAGGCCGCAGGACGTCCGACAGCAGACCCCCAACCCCCGCCCGCCCCAGTTCATCACTACCAAGCCTGTATTTATCAACCCTATTTTCCAGGTCCCTGGAGCCTCTGTGGCCCCCAACACAACCGTGGTGTCCCAGCCAGTAACCATGGTAGCACCGATCGCAGTGCCCACAAACATCCAGCTCTCGCCAGCTCCAGGCTCCACCCAGCCCTCTGGCACTACAGTATCCAGTGCTCAGCCCGTTAGAACAGTCGGGGGCCAGGTCCCGTTGACGACCAATACGTCTTCACCGGCCCCAGCTGTCACACCCCCGGCCCCCCAGCAGACAAACTGTGGGGCTATCAAAACTGAAAGTGTAGTACAGGTAGCCCTCGGGCAGAAGTCCAGTCCGTTAGGCAGCCAGCCGCCAACCCGTCTCGGCCCTCCTGCCCCGCCATCGTCACCCTTTCAGCCCCCCCTGGCCTCCCCGCCCACCTCTTCTAGTCCTGGGACCACAACCCCGCTGAGAAAGAGCCCCGTGGGTCCTCCCTCTCCTGCTCTGGTTCAGAGTAAGCCTGTGCAGGTGGCCGCCCCTGTGCCCTGTCCACAAGACCCACCGCAGAGCGCCAGGGAGAAGCCTGCAGCGCCTGCGACTGCATCTGTGGCTCAACTAGCCCCGCCCTCTACTTCTGCCTGTCCAGTCAGTCAAAGTGATTCGCCAGTGACCCAGACCACGGCAGCTGCTTCTAAAGTGTCCACCGCAGTGTCCTCTCCATCCCCAATCCCAAATCCCTCCCTACCCATTGTGGCCCCTGCTCAGGCCCCCAGCCAGGCTTCAAGTTCTGCACTCGTCGCTGTCTCGACTAAAATCACCCAGGCTCCTGTTGTGGCTCCTATGCCCACCGTTGCCTCCTCTGCTACCTCACTCCCCAATCCTGCCCCTGTACAAAGTCCCCCAGCCTCCGTTGTGCCAGCCCCCACTGTGCCGGCTTCAGAGGTGGCCCAATCCACGTCCTCGCCACCGCCTGACCCCAACAGAGAGGCTGCTGCCCCGTCTGAGTCCCCAGCTATGGGCCCTCCCTCGCAGTCTGCCCCAGTCCCTCCAGGTAGGTGTTTGGATACTCCCGGGATACTTTCTGCTGAGTTTTCCGTTGTATGTATTCAGAATATTCGATTTTTAACATTTGGACCGTTAACATTTTTTCCCATTCAAATATAAAGTTTATCACAAGCCTTAACTTTGTTTCCCTGGTAACGCCTGAGGGTTTGACTAATACCTGAAACAATCATTACCTTCCCGTAAGGTTCTTATCAAGTTTCAAGGTTCAACTTTATTGTCCCCGTGGGGAAATTTGTCTTGGGCACAGTGCATCATTGCTTTCTTAACATACACAAGAGTACAACAGAACAAAAACACAACCACAGACACAAACACAATCAGACAAACCAACATTTTAACATCGAGAACATGGGGCTTGATAGACTTAAACTGCATCTTGCTGCTGTTATGCAACGGAAACGTTGTTCACTCCAACAGTAGATAGGACGGACCTTAGATACGACTTGGCAACGGGAGGTATTCTAGTCCGCTCAGCTATGAGCCAGAGAACTAACGTTATGCATTGTACATATTTATAATTCGAAATTCGTCCCAGCCTTTATACAACAGATACTATAGGGTCTATAGCATATAACCACGTTTCTGATTACAGTTGAATGCATTTTTCACAACAGACAATTCGACGTGGAACTACTTAGCAGTTCGTTTTGCCGATGATCCATGGCTGCCTTTGTGAATGTCGGCACACATCGAATAATCGATTATTCGTTCATTCCACCCACTGATTATTTGACCATGAAAATTTTTAGTTATTCACATCCCTAGTATGTATGAGCTGACATGTCTTCATGATCTTCCCCAGCACTAATTGAGCCCGCCGGTCCACAGTCACAGGAACCTATCGCCAGTGAAAAGACAAGTATGTTCCAATTTATTTCCTTTCTTACATGGAACTATAAATGCTATATATCCTATATCTCTCGATTATGACTGATGCTAACCTTTTTTTCTTTTTTTTTTTCTCTGCAGCATCTGAAGAAGTCGTCACAGAACAAGGGTGAGGTCCTGAAATAATATTGACCATTTATTATTTTTTCAACCATGTGGTGATTCGTGGGCTTGGGCTTCCATAAAGGTATACCATTCTGCCGATGTTCTCAAAAGTTGGCCACGTCTAAAGTGCAGTGCTTGTGAACGGGAAATGCTTAGACATTTCTAACTCTACTGAAACTCAGGGAGTTCATTTGGTTGGCCAGGGGGGTACATGGTGAAATCAATGATCCGCGTGGCCCCAACACTTGGTATGTATGCATGGCATGCAACATTTCAACAATTCAAATGCATGTCTCAAAGATAGATCAACCGCAGTACTCATTCTCTTAAGGATGAGGCTTAAGCTTCCTCTTCTCTGATCTTCTCACCTTCTGTTTATGGCCATCACATTCCTTTCTTTCTTGGGTTTATTTTAATTTTCCCAAAAATATGAAGGGGGAAGTAAACTCATGCTTTGTGCGCACCACAGTTTTTAGTTTACCGCTGTTTTTCCACTTCTATCACAGATGGGCAAAGAAAAGAAAGACGCCCATCAACTTAGTCCCAAGGTATGTATTTAAGCCGTACTGGTGCTGCCAAGACACACGCAGTGACCACGCCGACCCTGCCACCTCGTAGTGGACACGGTGGGGGCTGAAGACGGGCAGTATCTGTGGTAGACGAGGAGAAACAGCCGAGTCCCGAGTCCCATGTGGTATTGTAACTCTGACCAGAGGAGGGTTAAAGGATTCCTGTGCCTACCCTCATTAACAACCACTTCTTCCCTCCCCACTCTTGTCTGTCTCGCTTTGTTTTCTCCCTCTGTCTGCCTCTCCAGAGTGGCTGTGGAGAAGCCCAAGGGTCCGAGTCGCAGGAGCTCCCGGGCGGACAAGGAGGCGGAGGACGAGCCCGTAGCGGACAGCGGGATGAGGAAGAGGTCGGCCAGGCCCGCTGCCTCCAGTGCTGCTTCCAAAGGTGTGTGTGTGTGTGTGTGTGTGTGTGTGTGTGTGTGTGTGTGTGTGTGTGTGTGTGTGTGTGTGTGTGTGTGTGTGTGTGTGTGTGTGTGTGTGTGTGTGTGTGTGTGTGTGTGTGTCGGACTGGCTATATACCTTTATGTTAATTAAATGATAACATTTACTGTGGAAATGTATATCTATCACAATAGAAATTTCAGTCAGAACAGCAGTACACATTGATGTACTCTTGTACCTGTACTATATTATCACTTTATAATCCACAATTGGTTGTCATGAATGCCTATTTTTTTTTTTTTTTTTCAGCTACAAAGAGATTTCTGTAACACTGCTGTAACTCAATCTTTCCACTCGCATGCATCTCAACCGATGGTCTTTCTTGTTTGTCCTTCGCAGAGACTGGAGCGAGTCCCACTCAGGCCAAACGAAGGAAGTCTAAATAGGCCTGACTGCAGTTGTGGTACCCTGTGAACTGTACTTTAAACATTTGTAATCATCTGATAATGGTTTCCTGCTCGTGAATTATGAATTTCACTGGAGTGAGTAACCCATGTACAGATTGTTGTTTTAAAATAATTAAATTCTGTTTTGTCCCTGCTATTATGTGAGTTTGTAGTTAGTGTGTGGTTATGAGGTTGTGTGAATGATGTATTTTTGTTTTTTAATGCTGGATTAATCACGTGAAGACCGATATTAGATCTTGTTATGATTGTATAATTATGTTGTAAAAGTCCATTAAATTTTCTACTGCTTTGTCTTGTGAAATCCTTGTATTATTTAAAATGTATATATTCTCGTTTATTGCTGACTTTCAAAGTAACAATACAATACATATATCCAATAATGTATACAATTTGTGTGTTTAATGGGGTAGGGCATTAATGTACTGACAGAAGTTAGTTAAATTATAACCTTTCAAATAGTCTTTGTCTCTTACAACTTACCTTAATCGATGTTCAAATGGTATCCCATTAAATAGAAAGTTGAATGGGTCCTCGTTAATATTTGTAACTGACTCGTATTTGAGTCACTTATGCATTATTTTGATTTTTTTGTCAGGGAGGTACCCCACAGAGTTTTTTTCCTCTCGCCATTCAAATTGATATGAGCATGCGCACTGCCTTAATAATGGGACTTCAACCAGCGCACACCGCCTCCATTCCATAGACTATCAAGGATTGCTTGTGCCAACGTCGCTTCTTGAACAACCGTCTTCTGTGGCTGCATTTTACTTACACAACAACTTGAAGATGAGCGGAGATCATAGAAATCCAGATTACCAGGTAGCTCTTTGTCAGCGATGTCTTTATACGTCTGTCACACATCAGTTATGTATTGATAAGTGTCGTGGTTGGCTAGTAATAATAGGGTATGCAATAATGGATAGAAGTAAATAAGTTCAAATACTTATCTTTATCACGATCATAGTTTTGATTGATGTGCGGATGCAATTAAATGTGGTGATGTATCCAGGAATTCTTGTTCGACCCACTGGAACTTGAATAACCAAGACACCGGCATTTAGAAAGTAGAAATATTTAATACCTTTGTCTTTCAAAATTTCAGGTCAATTCTGGATCTAAAACAAACGGTAGGTCATGCAGTAACGATTTTCATTCACATTTAGCCTGATTTCTATTGTGTATCATGAACTGTCTACTGTTAGGTTTTAAAGGACAGAAATGGCGTCCCAGAGACTAAGTCCCTTCTCCTCCACTCTCTTGCGTCTATTGTTCAAAAACAGGGTATGAAAATTACCCTTGTGATTGTAAATATTGTATTCTAAGGCTTGATTCTTAAAGTGCGTGGCGTCGTGTTTATTATGCATGCGATAGCTTTATTAAATATTTGTGCAAATATACCTAATTTTAGAGCCGAAAGTAGCAGAATTGGGGTTGAGGACTTAGTCTCTACGCCATTTTCTTTTTCTCTGTCTGACGGCCAGGGTGCCGACCAGTGAGGGAAGTGCCTGCCGTGATATGGAGGCGAAAGCCGGGAGCATATCTCCCCTGTCGGCCGGTATTGCGGTCCTTTGACCAGATGTATTGTGCCTGTATGATATTACACGCAGCGTTGTATTGCTTCGTCAGGGCGATAAGGATTCATCATTAACTCTACTTGTAAACTTTTCAAACGAGAAAATAGGTAAAATACATGATTAAAAGCATATGGCATTGATTTCCTTATAATTAAACACATGTTTATTATGTGGCCATTAATTTTGTCTTAAGGAAGGTTTGTGTCGATCCACAAATGTTGTGACAATTTTTTTTGGAAAGTAGGCCTCGGCCCAAGCCCCCTTCATAAGAACAGAGTGATGATTGTTATTGTTCTTATGGGAATGTCTTCAGCCGCTGTTTAGCTGTGATGACAGCGGGGCGCCACGAGGTGATGATCAAGGCCAAGTCCGCTCGCACTTTATATATTCTGACCGAAATAGTGCAAGAATGTGTCCTAATTGTTCTTTGGTCTTACGCACTTACTTTTTAATGATTTGGTCAATAACACCGTCTTGTCTTGTGGGCTTTCTGCTTCAGAGAAATTGAGAATACGTTGCTATAGCAAAATAATCTTGGTTGAAGCAGGAGGAAAAGCCCCTCTTCTAGTTTTGGTTCTGTTGATGAAGATATGCTTCCTAGAAAGCACACGGGTTGTATTCTATCAACTCTCTGTCTTGCTCATCATGTACCTTTTTAAGGCTTTACTTTTGACCACAAGTTCGTGTGAGGGTGGAATAGCCTAAAGATAGGTTGTTCCAAATGCTATTTGAATGGACCTAGTATTTCCATGTTCTGCTTTGTTCATTTCTATTGTAAAATAATATTAATTGTAAAAATTATTGTCATCTTTTATTATTACTTTATCTTACTATTAGAAAAATATATTTTGATGTAGATAGTTTAATACATATTCAAAATTCTATCAAAGTGATACTAACGGGAGTGTCATTTTAGACATATTCACAAGATGAATTATACGATAACATCTTTTGTGAAGTGTTTTTACATGTCTAGTGAACCACAAATGTTTCCCTTTAGACTCTCACAAGCATAAAGACAAGCACAAAGACAAAGAACACAGACACAAAGACCATAAGAAAGACAAGGAACGGGAGAAAGCCAAGCACAGCAACAGGTAGGGAGCCCTGTACAAATGTCTCCTCTCCTGTATTGACCATTCATTTAAGTGGAGAGCTCTATCTCAAAGGATAACAATTTACATGTCTATTCAGTCAATACCTTTAATCCTACTACTGCCAACCTTTTGTTGATTGTCAACTGTATTTTGTGATTATTGTGATTGTAAATTATTAAAATATAAAAACATAAAGCAAATAATTAAGCAATATTTACAATTTAGACATTATTTTCAGTAAATGATCAAGATTCATGTATTATGTTGTTATATGTCAAGCAACACATTTCCTTTAATAGCAATCAAAGAAATACATCTATAAGTATTTGGTAAATCCATAACATATACCAAATACAGATTTCCTGTGCTATTGTGTATTTTCCTAGTCATGCTTATGCACTGACATTTTCTACTCTTTATTTTTTAGTTGATATCAGCATTAATTCCTTTCACTGTTAATGTCTTCTTAACTATCATAAGTTAGGAATTAATCACTGTCTGATAAGTAGCCCCCGTCTCACCCCTGCCCCCCGGACCTATGACCTCTCTGTTTGGACTTCTGTTTTCCCAGTGAGCACAGAGAAGGGAGAGACTCTGAGAAGAAGCTGCGAGACAAAGAGAAAGAGAAGCAGAAACACAGCAACGGCAGCTCCGACAAGCACAGGGAAAAACAAAAGGAGAAGAGGAGAGATGAGAAGGTTTGCCTTCGCAGACGTCTGTTTGACTTTACTACAAACCCTTTGCAGCAGACAGATTCTTAAAGTACCCTCTTCTGTATCTTCACAGGTCAAACCAATCCACATAGACAAACCGAAAAGGGAAAATGAAAATGGATACGCAAGGTATGCAATAATTTAGCGGAGAAGTGTAGCATTATTATGTAACTATATTATAATATTATTTATTTGATTGGTGAATTTATTCAAACGTTGTAAAGAGGACTCAACAAAGAAAATAATAAGGAATGTAATGAGTTTGGTGGGTGGCTTTAATAGACTCAATAGCTGGCTTTAGTGTTTATTCATTATCTATGTCTTGAAACATTGACTCAGAGAGAAAAGCCCACCTCCTATTAAGAGTGAGCCGGAAGACAATGGATTTGACCCCTCGCCCAAACAGAAGCCAACCAAGAGGGAACGAGATGACGAGGAGTGAGTAACAAATGTTCAATGGTTACAAATACAGTCAGACGGGCGAGGTGCTGCTGATGTTACATTTGCGTTAATACATAGTTATACATGCAGCGTATGGATAACTACTGCAGCCAGGGAGGCGCATGCATCATTAATGTCTTTGTTTGTTTTTTGTTAGATTTGATTGCAAGCCCAAAAAAGTTAAGAAAGAGGATGAGAAGAAGGCCAAGAAGAGGCGACAAGACTACGATGATGAAGAGGAGGAGGAGGTACATTGAGGAAGGGCCTTCCTTCACATATTCACTGAGTTAATGGGATCTTAATTTTTGTGCATATCTCTTAACCAGGGCTTATATCTTCTTGACATCTGTTATAGGACATAAAGCCCAAAAAAAAGACAAAGGTCAAAAAGGGAATGGAAGGAAAGAAACCCAAGAAGGAGGAGGAAGAGAAGTGGAAATGGTGAGTTCAAGGAATATACAGTTGTTCTGCTCATGTACCAGCATATGAACATCTGCTGCATTTAGCCATTTAATACTGCATATATATAGAAAGAAATCATGTAACGACTATAATACAAATAGAAGTAAAACACAAATACTAAATTACAGGTAAAAGAATTTTGGTTAGCATTCTTCCTCTATGTATGCACTTGTGCACCAATGTTCCCGTCTGGTTTTTTATTATTTCTTCTGTTTGGTTTGTAAGGTGGGAAGAAGAGAGGGCCACAGACGGGTCCAAGTGGCGCTTCCTGGAACACAAGGGGCCCGTGTTTGCCCTCCCCTACGAGCCCCTTCCGCTCCACGTCAGGTTTTTTTGCGATGGTGAGGATCACAGTGTTTCTGAGACTCTGCAGAGAATGTTACTTCCCGACGATGGGTCAATTCATGGTGATGTGTGAACGCGCTTCTCTCTCTCTTAAGGTAAGCAAATTAAACTGAGCCCGCCTGCTGAGGAGGTAGCCACTTTCTTCGCTAAGATGTTGGATCATGAGTACACCACCAAGGACATCTTCAGGAAGAACTTCTTCAAAGACTGGAGAAAGGTGAGGGGCCGCTTCGTTTTCCCCTTTCCAAAGCATTCATTTTCACCTGCACCGTTGCTCAATCTCTTCGTCTCTGGCTCTCCTTCCTAGGAAATGACACCAGAGGAGAAGTCAAAGATCACCGACCTCAACAAGTGCAACTTCAATGAGATGAGCGAGCACTTCAAGGCCCAATCAGAAGCCAGGAAACAGATGTCGAAAGATGAGAAACTGGTAAGCACACGACATCCATACACGAGCATACAACCATAGTCATGAACAACACCATAACCCTGTGACATCTACCACACGTAATGGTGCACAGAGTTTTGATGGCATTTTGAACACTTCCCCCAGAAAATCAAAGAGGAGAACGAAAGGATCCTCCAGGAGTACGGCTTCTGCCTCATGGACAACCACAAGGAGCGCATCGGAAACTTCCGTATCGAGCCCCCCGGCCTCTTCCGCGGACGAGGCGACCACCCCAAGATGGGCATGCTCAAGCGCCGCATCAGGCCAGAGGACATCATCATCAACTGTAGCAAGTGAGTGACCTAGCTATCCCCACGGCTAATCCACGGCCATTGTCACATGTAGTTCCGCCCACCGGCCACAAGGTGGAGTCCCCGTCCACATGTGTCCTGACATGTTCAAGCCTGTTAACACTTTTAATACCAGGTGTGTGATTCATATCAACTTTCTGGAAGAGGAAACACTAACTGTGGGTTGATGACTATTCTCTGGTGCCTTATAATAACAATGATCATGATGTATACGTGTCGGTTTTGATCTGGTTTCCTGTTTTTTTATCATACACTACACCTCTCCTTCATACTATAACCTTCCCCTTCTCCTGTCCTATTGTTATGGTCCCCAGTTTCCGTTTCAGCAGTCGACAGAAAGAATCACTTTTGTTAATTTACCTAGTTGTTATCACATTCCTTCCGCCTACAGTGTGCTGTGTTCTGGACATGAAATGAGATGCGTGTGGCATATTTCGTAGACGAACACAGCCACACATGTATAGAGGGAGTGAGGGACACACACACACACAGATATACACACGCACGCACACACACACACACACACACACACACACACACACACACACACACACACACACACACACACACACACACACACACACACACACACACACACACACACACACACACACATACACACACACACTTGCTACCCATTCACTGTGTCAAATGTAGTCTTCCTGTACTCTTTGTTATTGTAGAAACAACAACTTCTCCCCAGGGGAAACGATTACCCTGCACGTTATTGCTCCTCAACAGATTGTGTTTTTTGCCACGCTCGTTCTCCATTGTCCCAACAGCAGCAGAACATGACTGCAGCAGCAGAACATCAGACTCTAGCGGTCAACAGCACAGGCTCACATGTAGTTCTCCCGTCTCCAGGGACTCAAAGCACCCTAAGCCCCCCGCCGGGACGCGTTGGAAGGAGCTGCGCCACGACAACAAGGTGACGTGGCTGGTGTCCTGGACGGAGAACATCCAGGGCTCCATCAAGTACATCATGTTGAACCCCAGCTCCCGGATCAAGGTACCCGTGTGGCCGTGCACCAACGCCGCCTCGTCTCTCAACCCCCCTCATGTAGTATGGGATTGAACAAAATACATTAGATGTATCAGATGTACATCCTTCTTCCTTTCCCACAATGTTCATAAGAATTCACACACTTTTCTGAATATTTTCCGACCACAATCTCTTTTTTTCTTTACCGTTTCTCTCTCTCTCTCCCTCTCTCTCTCTCTCTCCCTCTCTCTCTCTCTCTCTCTCTCTCTCTCTCTCTCTCTCTCTCTCTCTCTCTCTCTCTCTCTCTCTCTCTCTCTCACTCTCTCTCTCTAACATTTCCCTCTTATTCATCTCCATTTCTCAATAATTCACTTTCTTTTCTCACTTCCCTTTCTATATATTTCTTTGCTTGTGTGTGTGTGTGTGTGTGTGTGTGTGTGTGTGTGTGTGTGTGTGTGTGTGTGTGTGTGTGTGTGTGTGTGTGCGCGCACGCACGCAGGGGGAGAAGGACTGGCAGAAGTACGAGACGGCGCGACGGCTGAAGAAATGCGTGGAGCGTCTGCGAACTCAGTACAGAGATGACTGGAAGTCCAAGGAGATGAGGATCCGGCAGAGAGCCGTGGCGCTCTACTTCATAGACAAAGTGAGCAGGAAACATGGTCTCAGTTTGGAGGGAATGGATGTCTAGCTAATATTCCTGTATTTGCTGGCTCCGTCTATGAAGGGGGACAAGGAATACAGCAGGCATAATAGTGTTGTTGTAACCAGGATCAGCTCTAACCGCCGATGGTAAAGACTGGGAGATACAGATGTAATTATCAGTGCATTAATTAACTCTCGGGCCAGAAAATCAGAAGTCTAGATCGCTATAGGAGAAAGGGGTATGAGAAAGGCACATTCGCCACACTTGAAATAAACAAAATAATCTTTTTAAACAGATATAAATAACCTTGTGTATATTTATCTCTTTAATCTATTTATTGACATATTTAAGATTTCAATCATAAATCCTATTTATCTTATCTATGTTATTAATTTATTGATCTAATCAATTAACTGAAACTGGACTTCTGATAAGGGCCTAGTAACCTGGGTTACATTGTGTTTACGTGTGTTGCACTACATTTCAACTGGGGAGTAATGGAAGAAGTGAAATTCCATCTAGGCTCTTTCCAGGCTCTAGCCAGGCCCGGCCCTAGCCAGGCCCTAGCCAGGCTCTGGCCATATTGTAGCCTGGTGATGCTGACGTGCAGTATGCCCTCCCTCCTGTAGCTGGCGCTGAGAGCGGGTAACGAGAAGGAGGAGGGCGAGACGGCGGACACGGTGGGCTGCTGCTCCCTGAGGGTGGAGCACATCAACCTCTACCCCAAGATGGACGACCAGGAGTATGTGGTGGAGTTTGACTTCCTGGGGAAGGACTCCATCCGCTACTACAACAAAATCCCTGTGGAGAAGAGGGTGAGATGAAGACAGATAGAAAGAGAGAAAGATAGCGATAGAGAGTGACGGACAAAGAGAGAGAGTGCGAGAGACAAAGAGAGATAGTTCAAATTAAAGGAACAGGGACATTGCGTGTGATGATGATGTAGGATTGGAGATTGCGGATGAAATTGACACTATTTCATTTTTGGCTGCTCCATAAAGCCGGCAATAGCGTTAATAAGGTCACAACAGGTCAGCTGTGGTTTTTGTGCGTGTCTGAGTGCGAGGGAGAGATAAGGAGGATGTTTGCACAGACAGGTGAACCAGACCCTAAACACTTTCCGTCAACTCTGCCTCAGGGGGCAGTCTGTTTCCTGCTATTAGTTACACACACACACACACAAACACACACACACACACACACACACACACACACACACACACACACACACACACACACACACACACACACACACACACACACACACACACACACACACAGCATCTTCTCTTTTCCTCTTAAACAAACAAATATCTAAAGACAAATCCTTTCCGTTTCCCTATTAGCACAAACACAAAAACACCTGTGCTTTTCCATCCTGAAAAGGATCAAATGGCATCCCCAGCTGGCAGACATGTGACATTACATTCATTATTTCAAATATTTGTGTGTAGTATCTTTCATTAAATTGAATATGTATTAATACAAAATCCACATCTTCAGGCCTTCAAGAATCTCCAGTTGTTCCTGGAGAACAAGCAACCCGAAGATGACCTTTTCGACAGACTAAACGTATGACACAAACTCAAACACAAACACACAATCAAACACACACACACTGTCATTTATACCGAGGCTGTTCCTCTTTGTCGCACTGACTCTCCACTCACTGCTCTACCTTCTCTCCCGGTAGACCTCCATTCTGAACAAGCACTTACAGGAGCTGATGGACGGCCTGACTGCTAAGGTGTTCCGTACCTACAACGCCTCAATCACCCTGCAGCAGCAGCTCAAGGCCCTCACCTCCCGTGAGCGACCGCAGGCTCTCACAAACCTCTGTGATGTAGCACACATCAACGGAACTTCACACCACTTGAGTCTATATTCATACAAGCAAACAATCTTGTCTGCTATAACGTTTTCCCTGCTGTTATTCTCGTCTCCTGTGGACAGCCGATGACAACCTCCCCGGCAAGATCCTGTCTTACAACCGGGCCAACCGGGCAGTGGCCGTCCTCTGTAACCACCAGAGAGCCCCACCAAAGACCTTTGAGAAGTCCATGCAGAACCTGCAGACCAAGGTAAAACCATGGCCACCTCACTCAGTGTAACTCATGCTTTTCTACGTCAACGGCGGCATAATTGAGTTGCATGTGCCCCATGGTAATTGATTCATAGATACATATTTTGGAAAGCAGGTGAACAGAAGTGTGTTTGTGATGATTCCAGATTGATGACAAACAGAAGCAACTGGCCACTTCCAGGAAACAGCTGAAGACTAGCAAGGCAGATCACAAGGCTTCTCACGACGAAAAGAGCAAAAAGTGAGGCCACCATCCTCTTCACCAGCCGGGCCTTGCACTAAAGTCTAAGTGACACCATCATGCCTTTAACTCTATCGTCATCTCTTTGTTCCACTGTGTTTTAAACATCAATCTCGTAAAATATGATCATGTATCTAATCATTCTCAACCTCTGCCTCCCTCGCTCTGGTCTCACCCCAACACGGCTGCCCATCCCCCACTATTCTCTCTCTCTCTCTTTCTCTCACTCTCTCTCTCACACCCGCTTACTCACTCACTCACTCTCCCTCCCTCTCTCTCTCTCTCTCTCTCTCTCTCTCTCTCTCTCTCTCTCTCTCTCTCTCTCTATCTCTCTCTCTCTCTCTCTCTCTCTGTCAGAGCGGTGGAGACTAAGCGTAAGACAGTACAGAGGATAGAAGAGCAGCTGATGAATCTTCAGATGCAGGCGACCGACCGAGAGGAGAACAAGCAGATCGCTCTGGGCACCTCGAAGCTCAACTACCTGGACCCCCGCATCTCTGTGGCCTGGTACTGATGTCCCTATTGAGGCTGCTGCAGAGGGAATGCTGGCACGGCATATATATTATATATGCCACCTATAATACTATATTAGTATTATAGGTGGCATATATAATATATATGCCTATAATACTATATTAGTATTATAGGTGGAGGTTAGCAATAGGGGGTTTTAACCATCCCTCTAAATGTGGAAATAATAGTAGCATGGTGTGTTTGTGTGTCTATGTGTTTCTATGTGTGTGTGTTTTGCATGTTTTCTTAGCGAAAAGGGCCGTTAGAGATACACCTCTGTGACTGAAAGGCAGGAAATGCTTTCATGCTGTGGGAACAAAAAAAATAGCAGAGGAGACAGAAAAAAACAACAACTAACAGCCGCAGAAGCAAAATAAGAGGAGAAATGTGTGTTTGTCTGTGTGTGTGTGTGCGCGTGTGTGTGTGTTTGAGGGAGAGAGAGAGAGTGAGGAACAATGGGGTTTGTTTCTAAGGCTCGGGAGCGTCCACACAAACACACACTAAAAACTCTTTCCTCTACTATGGTAGTATGTGGATCTCTCCCTCTCCCTCCTTGTCTGTTGTGTTTTGGCTGGGCCACAGGATAAGCCTGAGCCCACCCTCCACTAGCCCTCGCCCTCCCCTAGCTTGAGCCCATACCTAGCCCTCCCCTAGCCACAGCCCATCCCTAGCCCTCTCCTAGCCCTATCTGGTTTTCCCTCATCTCTGACCCTTCTTTTGCTCCTTTCGTCTTCTTCTGCGCAGGTGCAAGAAGTGGGAAATTTCCATCGAGAAGGTCTACAACAAAACCCAGCGAGAGAAGTTTGCCTGGGCCATCGACATGGCAGAAGATGACTTTGAGTTCTAACCAATTTCCCCATCCCTCCTTTCTACTCATGCCTTTTGATTGTAGTTTGTAGTTTCCCTTAATGATTCCACTGTGTGGGCAATCCAGGGTGGTCAGGAAGGACTGAATGAGACACGACCGAGGCTGAGCACGGCGGATGTATATCTGTGTTGTGTGTTTAGGTTAATTGTGGAGATGCACAGATAAGCAATGTGCCAGGCTGCCAGAAGGGCTGGTGGTGATGGTGTGTGTGTGTGTGTGTGACAAGGCCTTAGTCAAATTCATAAGCCATTATTTATTGAGAGATTCTATATTCTAATAGGATAACGAATGAAGAGGAAATCCTGTTTTTTCCCACTCTTTATAAAGAAATACAATGAAATGGATTATGTGTGTGTAAGATCGTGAGGATTCAGAAGAAGATGGCGTTCATGAAATTAACTGTGAAATCTGTCCACCGAAAGGAAGAGAAGAAACCACAACGCTATGCTGAAGCAGAACTGTTGGCGCCCACAATTTTCTTGTCTTTTATTTCTCATTAATTTTATTAGTTTATTTCAGGGATGTACATATTTATGGTTGCCTTTTTTGTTGCATACATTCCATGTATTAAAAGACGCGTATCACATTGAGACCAACACGCTTTCCTTATGTTGATCTTGCTTTGGGCAGTTTCACATCTTCAAGAACACAGTGTTCTGCTTTGTGAAGTGGCTAAATGGTGTACTTTGGGAGTGAGTGATATATACAAGACTTTTCCAAATTAATTAAAAAGTGATGTGAGAGGTATTGAGGGGGATTTGCCAAAAACGATCACAAAAGTGTATTGTTGTATATTATTGTGACGTGTTGCTTTTTGTATTGTTGTGAGGAAAGTGACAGATATCCTCTTTTTATGTAAATGTGTAGCCTGCCTTTTACCCTTAGCATTATTTGCTAAATGACACATGTTAATGTTAATCCGTCATTGTATCTGTCTTTGTGGTTTTTAGAATTTCCCAGTTTAGCATAATTTTCTGGTTTTTGTCAGTTTTATTTGCATTTATTTTAATGACCAAGTGTCATCTTAATAAAAATAATACATGTATGAGTTACAGTAACTAGATTTGCATTTAGTCTTTTAAACACCCAAAGCATGAGAGAGAGGAGCTTAACACAGTGTGTCCTATAAAGACATCTAATCAAACCTAATCCTGTCAATCGGCGTATTTTAGGCCTACTGATCAGTGAAAACTAACATCAATCCAATTACATAACAACACTATGTGCAAATATGAAATCAACAAAGAATATTAAGTTGTCCAACGTTATACAATAAAGAAAACCAGCTTTTAACTTTCAGGTAGCCTTTGGACAGTGAAATATTTGATGAACTTAAATAGCCCTACTACGACACAGTTATGTCTTTGCCTCATACGAGTTATTATCTGGGATATGTTTAGCCCATTCCTATACCTAGTTTACGTCACATCTCGTTTTAAGTAGTGCTGTCAACGGGCCAATCATCCACAGTAAATGACATTTGTGAGCAGCTAATTACAACAGCGAGGCAGGGTAAAGTGAAAGATGCTGTTTCTTTAAGAGGCCGATCTATCCACCGCTTTGTTGTACCGGAGGGGTCGGACGGGGGGAAGGGCCCCAGCCGTTCTTCTAGACCAGACCAACTTGTGTACGAGCCGACACGGCTCTCTCTCCATGGACTACTGTTGCGGGACTCAAAAGGGAAAAGGGATCATTCCTGCTGGGACGGCGACACCATTCCAGGAGGCCGCTATGATTTAATCAGGATAACGAAGGGGAAGGCGGGAGGTGAAGACGGGCCGTCGGCGATGCGCTGTCGCCGAGATTTCGGCGCTAGAGACGGAAAGAGGGAGACGCGTTTAGCTCCTGCTGGTGTGCGGCTCCTCGCATGTTCTTCCACTTGATTTTTCTTTTCACACGGTAGGACCCGACGACGCGTACGACAAAAGAAAGAGCGAACATAACATGTGTTGCACCGCTGCTGCTACCTATTTAGTCAGAGGCACACATTAGCCATTGCTTCTTAACAGCAGGGCGAAGCAAACGCTGTCCTCCACTTCTGTGTGCGCCCTGAAAAAAATGTCCCGACTGGTCCTTTTTCCCATGTTGTATGTCCCATGTTGTTTTGGTGCGCCGACGCTGGTGTCCCGGTTCATGCCGTTTTTTACCAAAGGGGCTTAAACAGGGAAACTTTATGACTAACTGGCCTCTACTGCGATAGATCCCAGTAGATTATAGGCCACCTCGTTGTTGGAACAGGACTTTACGATGAATCCCAATCCTATTAAACGTCCCCTGGATTAAGAGTCAAACCTGTGGATCTGGAGGAAAGTTCTCGGGAACGAGTAGCCTCGTAAATCTCCCCCACGACACTTGTAGTCTATTGTTGGGTGCAGCTGTCATGTTAGTTTCCGTCACCTGCTAAACAAAATTGGACACGTATATTATATTATTTTATTTATATAATATAGATATTTTATGCACACCCTACATTTAACAGGATTCTGTACCCGTTGAATTGATCTTCGTACTCTATACTTTCTTTGCTACTAATTCAACCATGGCAGGAGTCTGTACTGTACTATTGCCTCAATTATGGGTGCTGGCTATAGGGTGTAAGGGACTGGGAGCAGTGTTCATTCGTTTTCCCGTGTTTTTTCTTGTAGGTATCTCGGTCAGAGACTGGAGTGAGGAAAGTGTTCAGAAAGGAAAAGGATAACAAACAGGGGAAGTGACCATGGCTGGAACGCCAGGCTTTTTCTCCAACGGTGCTGGGCCGTGGACAGAGAATGACGCGGAGACCAACAGCCTTTACAGGGACCTTGAACTGGGGACAGTGTTGACACTTTTCTACTCCAAAAAGTCCCAGCGTCCGGAGAGAAGAACTTTTCTAGTCAAGTTGGAAACCCGGACGATTGTCTGGACCAGGGGCACTGATAAAATAGAAGGAGAGAGTGAGTAAAACGCACAAACACAACACACCACAAAAAAGGTATCAGTCTAAAGATAGCACTCCCAAAACTGATGTTTACAAAGATTCATAAAGATAAAACAACACTGAGGTTGTGAAGGGGTCAAGTGGATAAGTACACACCACAAAGGAATTCTGAGTTTTGCCACAAAGGCCATTATGCATTTGACAATATAATATCCTCCATACATTGTACAAAACCATCTTTTGAAATAATGCATAACAGCAGTCACCCACGGTTTACTAAACAACCAATAGCCTTTACTTTGACAAAACTGTAGTATATCCCTTTTTTATTTAACTCGTTCACATTTGTTAGGTAGTGTTTCAAGTATTGTATAAAACACTACAAGTGTGAACAAGTATTGTGACCATCTCTGGAGTAAAATCACAACATGGTAGATATTTTTACAATTTATCTTTACAATATCTATCTTTGCTACATTTACATTTGGCTTTATGGTCCTAGTTTGATGAGGTATTACAAATACGGTAGTACACCACCAGTATGTGTTTACGGTTGTAATCATGCAGTGTGTCATATGTCTGTCTCCTCCTGGGCAGCAGGATGCCTGCTTCACAGCTGCACTTTGCTCTGGATGCAGCCCAGACACTGTGTGTGTGTGTGTGTGTGTGTGTGTGTGTGTGTGTGTGTGTGTGTGTGTGTGTGTGTGTGTTTCTCTCTCTATCTCTTGGTATCATCTTCTATGTGCCATGGTTTTATGGGCATATGATCTCATGTCAGACACTCGATACGGCTGGGGAGACGATACGGGGCTGGACCGCTCATTTATGTACATGTGTGGAGTAGTGCAACTGTTCACGAGAACAACAGGGATCACTGGGCTGGCCCCGTAATCAGTAAGATGTGGCGGAAGATTCCAGACCTGTGTACCTTGGGTTAATAAAAAATGGGTGTAAAACAGGTTCAAAGTGGATGCTTGATTGGTCCTGGATGGGTTTTGTTTGGCTAGGCGTTTTCTTTTGCGCTCCTCTGGTTTGTTTCTGGACACAGTGCATCTTTTTTTCGCCTTCTTGATCCAATAAGGCATTTATGTCGTTCACAATTCAATACAACCAACATAGTTTTTTTGTTTGACCGACTGCCGTCCCAGAGTCTACAGTGGTCACTTCAGATAGCATCATAATAACCTATTGCTATTTATATTGATGACCATGGTCCTGATCGAGCTTTGCCTTATCTTCCGAGAAATTTGATCCGGTCTATAACATCAGTCAGTAGATCACAAGGTGATGTGTCATTCCACATCTTTCAAACGTCAAGGCAGACTAAACCGGGGCCGTCTTGGATTTCGGAAGTTCTTGGAAAAGTATCATTTAAATATACATTGGAGAAGTTTATGTAATGCCTCCTGGAGTTTTTGTGAATCATTTCTTTTGTTGAAAGTCTAATACCATGTATTATGTATGTTTAACAAACCAAGGAGAGACTGCAAACATGTTTCTGTGTAGAAAACAATGATGGATAGACAAACGAGGTCATTAGGACTCACTTAACCAGTTAGTAAACCACCAGCGAAACTCTGGGGTTAAACTGTGGACAGAAAAGTATGCAGACATTTGTCATTGCATTGTACAAGACTGCAGCTGCTCTTAAAACGGAAAAATTACCTACCTGTAGTTGTGATATGCAGATAGTAGCAATGTCTTATTTCTAAAATAGACTTTCTTATTGAGTGAATGACCCTGTGAAAGGGTGGATGACATTCTTCATCTTCATTACAAAAAACGTTATTACAATACACATTGTGTTCATGTTACAACAATAAAATTGGTCCAGAACAAGTCCTTTCTTAATTAACTAAATGATAGCAGTTGCTTGTTGAATCACCAGTTGTTTTCATCAGTTTTCTATATTTGACAAACTTCATACAGAGGTTAAAG
This sequence comes from Gadus morhua, assembly GCF_902167405.1. Taxonomy (NCBI): domain Eukaryota; kingdom Metazoa; phylum Chordata; class Actinopteri; order Gadiformes; family Gadidae; genus Gadus; species Gadus morhua. Next base: position 13,180,292 of record NC_044048.1, on the reverse strand, counting down.
AGTTTTATCTTTTAGGCACCACATTGGAGGAGGATACCTTTGTTGATGTACTATTGTATAATGTTTGTCAAAATAATGTAATTATTCTTAACAATGTTATGAATAATGTTAACATGATTGTTATATTGTTAATATAGGCTATATATTTTTGAAATATTTTTTATTTTATGATTTGAATACGTGCATGTAACAGTGACTATATCACGCTCCCCAGCTGTGTGTTAGTCCATTATACGATTTATATTAGGCAGAGTGGAAAAAAGCTTTATTGGTATTGGTTGAAATGTCAAGTCTCTCGGAAATTATTTTAATCGTTTCTTAAAGTTGACAGAGTTTATGTTGGCCAATTGCATGCTTAGACCCCTGCGCCTCATTCACCAAGAATTTAACTTACCTTCCATCAGACATGCGATATTAATGTAATGGTTGGTATTGGAGATGCAGTAAAATAATAAAAAAATTTGAAATCCTAAACTTGCTATACTATAATAGTTGAATTATGACTGTAGACATGAGTTAATGGTACGTATCATAACATAAATACTAATCTTTCGCTAGTGTCTTTTTAAAATACCCTTTGGGATCAGGACTGATCAGTAGCCGTTAACTGTTGGAGGGAGAGTTTGGACAGGCTAATGAAGGGATGGTGGGAGTTGATTGTTGGGGCGGAGGGCTTGGAGGAAGCGTGGGGGTGTAGAACAGGATGCAAACTCCTCAGCTCTCTGGTGGTAAGGTCACACCTCTGGCTATCTCTCGTGTTTCCTGACCAAATACCAGCTCACAATATTTAGACCCAAATCGTGTGTGTGTGTGTGTGTGTGTGTGTGTGTGTGTGTGTGTGTGTGTGTGTGTGTGTGTGTGTGTGTGTGTGTGTGTGTGTGTGTGTGTGTGTGTGTGTGTGTGTGTGTGTGTGTGTGTGTGTTGGCAAGTGAAAAATAAACTGCGGCAAGAGAAGAGAGCAGCCCTTCTTAGCTCTACAGAGCACAGGACAGGATGTGTGGTTCAGGAAGCAAGGCAGGAGCGCTACAAAGTGCATGCCTCTGCATGTGTACAGACTAGTATCTTTTTTTTGTTTTAAACCGCCGCTAATATACCGGTAGTTCATGTATTCGTTAACTATACAGTACAGTCAGCACCTTTTCTCTCTTTTATTTCTCTGGCTTGGATAATATTCAGGCTACATGCGGTTTTATCTGAGGACGCGTGTTTATTACAAGTATTTCCATTCCTCTCTGATCCGTGGCAAATCCTTGGCTTGATTCTTGGTCGTATCTGACCCGTTTGAGGTTTCTCTTTCCGATCCACTCAGTCTTGCATGTGGCTTGAGGTTGTATCTTTTAACTCTGTGGTCAAAAGATGTAGCGCAGTTCTATATAAAGTGTTATTGTTTTTATTATGTTTATGCCTGCAGAACCTGCCAAGCCCAGCTTTGATTTTAGGCCATTTTCATATAAACGTGAAATAAATGCTACCACGAAGTTCGAACATTAAAATCTAATGTCTTCTGTTCTAAATGTTGTATTCAGGACCTGTTTGTTCCTCTGTTTTTATTTATGTGTCCATCTCTCCAGTTGACATCAGGGAGATTAAGGAGGTCCGCCCTGGGCAGAAGTCTCGGGACTTTGAGCGTTATGTGGAGGACTCTGCTGGACGGCTTGACCAGGCCCACTGCTTTGTCATCCTGCATGGCTCCGAGTTCCGCCTCAAAGCACTCAGCCTTGCAGGTACACACAACCTCGCACGCAAGCACACGTACACAAGTACACACACACACACACACACACACACACACACACACACACACACACACACACACACACACACACACACACACACACACACACACACACACACACACACACACACACACACACACACACACACACACACACCGGTTTACAGGGCACGCATGTGCGCCACATGCATTTGCACAGCACAGGGAAAAACACAAATTTATTTTGTGAAATTAATTACAAGATGAATTTGTTCATGGAATTTAAGTATTTTATCCCCATTGGCAGACTGTCTGTACTTTTGTTATTTAAGCATGAAACAAACACTCAACATGGGAACACTTTTTTGAAATTGTATAAAATAAGCATGGTGGCACTACATTCAAAGCTCTTATCAAACTCAACGTCAAACACAACGCTTACCATTTCTTGACCAGATCATTCTAGAGATGATATTTTGTAGTAGTTATAGTTGTTATTGAATTTCATACATTTTCTAAATATGTTTCACATAAAATAACTACAATTAACTGATTTTGTCTTGTGTCCTAGCTACCTCTGATGAGGAGATGACTATGTGGGTGAAGGGCTTGAACTGGCTTGTTGCAGACACACTCAAATCCCCTACTCCGCTCCAGATCGAGAGGTAAACCCTCTGCTTATTGCCGGCACTCACCTCTTCTCCGCGTGTTATCGTATTCTCAGCAACACTGAGAATGCTGAAGGGTGAATGTCTTACCTAGGTCCTTCGGTCCTAAAATCATCGCACATTTTCCTCTAAGAAGGTTACTTTATAAAGCTGGTTTTCGTATTACTCGCACACCAAGGCAGTGTGTCAAACCTCTGCCCTCTTTAGTTTTTTTGGTTGCACATTGATTTCAGGTCAATGGTGACATTAACCAGATACATTTAGCCATTTTAAGCAAACTGAACTCTGATCCAACTTTTCAGAAACGGCAGCTTTAACGTTTGATATAGTGATGCAAGTGATCAAATGTTATTTTGTGAAAGTAAATACATCTATTTTGTATTTTCTGTTCTTTAGGTGGTTACGGAAACAGTTCTACGCTGTCGATCGCAACAGAGAAGACAAGTAAGCTGACCTCCGCGTCTTAATACTCAAATAACGTCTCTATAGAACCATCATGTTGGTGTGCAGCGCTTGTTGGGCATAGTGCTTGCAATGCAGCAACTCTTGGAGCACACACACACATGTAGGCACACACGCAGAAGTTGTGTATTGTGCTGGAGAGGTGTAGCGGAGGAAGAAGCCCCTCTGCCACTTGCAGCACCATTTCCTGCAGCAGGAAAAAGACTGCAGAGGATGGAAGACCCACATCAGACGTGTGTGTGTGTGTGTGTGTGTGTGTGTGTGTGTGTGTGTGTGTGTGTGTGTGTGTGTGTGTGTGTGTGTGTGTGTGTGTGTGTGTGTGTGTGTGTGTGTGTGTGTGTGTGTGTGTGTGTGTGTGTGGTGACGAATTGTTTTAAAACCATCGTTGTTTGGCCGTAGACGGTGTTGTCTCTTGCTGCTCAGATCTCTATGCTCACCAGTAACAATGGGGGTCAAAACAGTCGCCCACTGGCTAAGAAGAAAGTGTTTTTGTCGAAACAGTTTTCAGGAACATGCATGCGTTTGCTTTTGAAATGTTTCATACGTGCAATGTGTAGTTGTCTAAACTTTTGGTAGCTTTGTCCTGGATGTTGCTGAGGGAAATTTTGCAAGACAATGTTGGCTGTTCTCACCATGTACATAATCATGTTTTTGAGTTTGACATAGTGTGTTTGTGCGTGTGCGATTTAGGATATCCTGTAAGGATCTGAAGAGCATGCTGGTTCAAGTCAACTACAGGGTCCCCAACATGAGGTTCCTCCGAGAGAAGCTTCCGGTACGCTCCTTCCCTTCATCGCGGTCCGGCGGCACCCCAGCGCTGAACCTGCTTCCTCCTTTTAAGGAGATATTGTTTTGGATGAACGTCAGGGGATTCAGCCGAATACCATTTACAGCCCTCTCTCCCACTGTCTTCTGTTCTTCTTTCCCTACTCCTCTCTCCCTCTGTGTCTCTGTGTCTGCTCCTCTCTCTGCCTCTCTCTACCTCTCTACCTCTCTCTGTCTCGCTACCTCTCCCTCTCCCTCTCTCTCTCTCTCCCTCTCCCTCTCTGTCTCTGTCTCTGTCTCTCCGTCTCTGTCTCTCTCTATCTCTGTGTCTCTCTACCTCTCTCTTTCTCTCTCTCTTTCCCTGCAGGACTCGCAGGAGTTGCGGAACGGCGACGTGTCCTTCAGCCAGTTTGCTCATCTCTATCGCAATCTCATGTTTGACGCACAGAAAAACGTACGTTCAATTTGACATCACACAAAGTACATTTGCAAGTGTTGCCCTGAGCAGAGGAGACATCTGTCCCGGCTCTTTCAGTATTCTGGTATCCTATATCGGCTACTCTCCAACCACTCCCCTCTTTATCTCGTCTGCTCTCAAATGGCTGCCTGATCAATACAGAGCCCTTAAATGGTCTGGCCCAGGCCATTAGGGGCACACGCACACACTCGCATATCTGCAACAAAGGTCGGTGCGGGCTGGGGTCAGATTAAGTGGATGACCTCATTGCGCTCTCCAACCCTATGCACCCCATTTCCCCCCCCCCCCCCCCATCTTATCCCCCATGACTAAGCACAACCAATATTTCGCCTTAAGCCACATTCCCATGTGGGGCACATTCTGTTCTAGATCATTGTCTCATTGATTTACATTAAACCCCTGGCCATGTGCTATTTCCTGCCTTTCTTTCAGATGGACATTCCATTTATACAGAGGTAGGTCACACACACACACACACACACACACACACACACACACACACACACACACACACACACACACACACACACACACACACACACACACACACACACACACACACACACACACACACACACACACACACACACACAGGCATTGGCCCATACTTGCATGCTGCATACCCAACTGTCGTGTTATAAAGGTGTTGCTTATTGTCAAATGAACTCTGTCGTGTGGTAGGGTCATTGACCGACCGGAACAGAGGATCAGTCTGGAGGATTTCAAGGGTTTCCTTCTGGAAACTCAAAAGGTAAAGGCCTCTCTCTGGCCCCTCCCCTTACTGGTTCTGCCTATCACTGTTTGATACCACCCATTGCTTTGACCATAATGGGCAGTCTTGGCCATGCCAATGTTGTTATTTATGAATTTGCATTTCTCGTAAATGCAGGAGCTTTGGGCCGCAGACAGCAACGTTGTGCAGGAATTTATGTTCGGCTACCTCAAAGACCCGCTGAGAGAGGTGGAGCAGCCTTACTTCCATCAAGACGAGGTACACATCTCTCACCTTCCTGGCTTTCTATTAACATTTTTACGTTTCATTTCTTCTCTGGTTGTTGAGGGGGTTTACTGAGCTGAGCTGCTGATCTACGTGTGTGTGTGTGTGTGCTTGGTTTGAGGTGGCCTCATCACACGGAGTCTGTGTGCATGGCACTTTCCTCTGCGGTGTGGGCTTCTTCGTGATCCAATAGCGTCAATGTTTTCATTTGACATGAGAAAACAGGAAGTGTGTGAGATCGGGTTCCAGAAGGGTAGACTTTTTAACTTTTTTTCAGTTTTGTTCTGTAATATTAAAGTACAGTGTATTATTTTTCAAGTAAAGCCTGTTGGAGTGTGGTCTAAAGTGTCAGGAATACAGAGTCCGGCTTTTGCCCCCCCCCCCGCAAGGAGCGCTATGCTATTCCACCTGGCCTGTTACTAATAAGAAGGGCAGAGGGATTTAGCAGTTCAAAGTTTAGTTCATCCTCAAATGAATCTTGTCAGGGTTTTTATTGTTGTTATTATTATTGCTATTATTATTATCATATCCTTTATTTAACCAGGTTTAGTCTCCATTGAGATTAAAATCTCTTTTACAAGAGAGACATGGCCAAGATGGACAGCAGTACACAGTTCCAACATAAAACACAAGACAAGTACAAGTTCAATACTAAGTGCAATAGTAATAACACATTTAGATCATTGACTAAAACATTTGCAATTTCCAATGGAGTCCGACTTCAAACTCTTTACAACACCTTTTAAATTCACTGAGAGTAACTAGGTTTTGCAGCTTGAGCTTCTTCTGCAGGTTATTCCAGGAAGATGGTTTGTTATAGTACCAGAGCTGTACAAACACTGGTTGCTACTGCTAGCTGGTAACACTAAGTGTGTGTGTGTGTGTGTGTGTGTGTGTGTGTGTGTGTGTGTGTGTGTGTGTGTGTGTCTGTGTCTGTGTCTGTGTCTGTGTCCGTGTCCGTCCACAGTTCCTGACCTACCTGTTCTCCAAAGAGAACACCATATGGGATGCCTCCCTAGACACGGTCTGTCCTGATGACATGAACAACCCCCTGTCCCACTACTGGATCTCCTCCTCACACAACACGTAAGGCCCGGCGGCCACAGCCTATCTACTCTCCTCCTCTCCCCAACCTACTCCTTAAATCAGATTTACTTTTACTTTAAATGTGGGGTCCCGTCCTTAGTGTATGTTTGTCATCATCCCCATTATGGGGCACGTCCAACCGCAACCGGCCTTTTGAAATTCACCGGGGGGAAACACATCAGATAAAACCGTGTTTCTTTTAACACACAATAAGAACCCGGATTCCATTATGCCGGGGCAGGTCCTTTTCCCTCGATTGAAAAGTGTGTGAAAGGGGAGTTCAAATGCTGAATTTATGTGCCAGTTGTAAAACAATACACGGGGGCATAGAAGGATTTAAAACGTTTCGATTTTGATTAGGGTGTTTCGATTGGACCCCCTGAAAGAGGAAGTGGTGAGTGTTTACCCTCAATCGACAAAAGCTCCTTGTCACTTGGCCCCCCTCTTTGGTAAGGGACCGTCTGCATGTGTTTGCATGGCGTACCGGTGTGAACAGTGCGGCCCCTTGGCTCTATGTGTGCCGTTGTCGTCATCGCTGTGACTGGAAACCTCTCCAGGTGCGCTCTGATCCGGCTGTGTGTGTGTTTATTTTTAGCTACCTGACGGGAGACCAGTTTTCGAGCGAGTCATCCCTGGAGGCGTACTCGCGCTGCCTGCGACTGGGCTGCCGCTGCATTGAGCGTGAGACACCTGCCCGCGCACCCGCTCTCTTTGTCAACAGTGTCACTGCCCAGGGTCGCCCCTCCCCGTTCTGTGTAATGTTGAGTTTGAGTTCCAAGGCATTCGCACGTGAACATACCTGCACACAATAAGCGAGGGATCACGGTTGCATAACTGCACTATGCATGGTCATAAATCCAACCCTTGTAAGACTGGTTTCTAGTATTGGAACGGCTTCAGGTCGCTTCATACGAGAATAAATGCATCTGACATGTAAACCTACGATTATCTCCCTGTCTGTCCCCAAAGGGCTCCTTCACTGTGAGAATAATCAAATCTGGAATGACATTATTATGTATTGTGTTATATTTTTCATGATCAATGATGTAACTATACTGGCCATGTTGTTTTTTTTTCCATCTAATATTGCTGACAATCTCAGTGTTTGTGTTTTTTGGTGTGTTTAGTGGATTGCTGGGACGGCCCAGAGGGAATGCCTGTCATCTACCATGGTCACACCCTCACCACCAAGATCAAATTCTGTGACGTGCTGGCCACTATCAAAGAACATGCATTCGTCACTTCTGAGTAAGTGTCAGTGAACTCCACCTACTCCTTTCCTATTTTTGTCCTGTTTCTGAGAAGGAAAGATTAGGCATTACGGTAGAATGTCGGTAGACAATTTGTGGTCAACATTACGGTTTTAGAAAAGCAATCGGTGAAGCCACAGATGTCAGTCTCCACAGGAATCCTTGAGCACCAAGCCCAACCACTGTTTAATAGGGACAACTATCTAAAAACAATAAACAATAAAAAAAGTATTGACTAAGTTGGATAAAAGTATTGACGAAGTGACTAAACAGCAAGGAGAGTGTGTTTGAGGCAAACGGAACTGAATTCACAGTACCTTTGCCAAGCGGCACGACGATGTCTGCAATTCTACGTCCACGTCATGTTTACCAGTACACGAGGGGTTGGTATATGTCCGCTCCACTAAAGATACAATAGCGTGTCCCATCGCTGCGAGAACCTCGTCGGAAAACTGCCCCCTCTAAGGACCTCAGCAGTCCCCCTGCAGAGTGTGAGGTCGCTTGGAGGAACGGTTGTCGAGGGATCCAAAGACACGCACACACACATGTGCATCGTTACAGACACTCCTTCGGCTTTAGATAGATCTCGGTAAATCAATACATCCGTGTGAAAATGGGCTGCTAAAAAAACAGATAAATGGTGTATCGGGAAAAATAAGGGGATGCCTGCCTGAGCATTCACCTTATTCCCGTGTCCCGCTGTCTAAAACCAACCAAAACAGCCCCCGCCCCCCACCCCCCGCCTCGACCAATCAGCGATTACTTGCTCTGCAGAGAAGGATAACGCATTGCTCTCAGAGGACCGCACGCCTTTGCTACGCTCAGACCACAGACACACAAAAGAGTCTATTAAAGTCCCTGGATGGGACCTGGATCTTTTCAGACCTTCTGGACGCAGAAGTGGAGCTCTGCCTTTTAAAGTGTTGCCGTCTCTTGCGGGATGTGGCCACCCTCGAGCCTCAATGCCCTCCCTGCCTCCTCCACCCTACAGATATCCCATAATCCTGTCCATCGAGGACCACTGTAGCATCGTGCAGCAGCGGAACATGGCCACCAACTTCAAGAAGGTGTTCGGGGATATGCTGCTGACCAAGACGGTGGACATCTCCGCCGACGGCCTGCCCTCGCCCAACCAGCTGAAGAGGAAGATCCTCATCAAGGTGAGGGAGAGGCTTTCTTCGTCAATCCTCCTCATCGTCATCATCATCATCACCCAACTAATTACATAAACATCGTTGACGATATGCGTGTGTGACCCAGAAAAGGTACACACACTGCTATCTAAAGGAGGATGCTCGAAAAAAATAAAACGATTATCATGTGGGTGCAAGTGTCACAATCTTTTTAATTGTTTAGGAAGAAGAAGGTTGTGGTTAACTGGTTTCGTTTTTTCTGTTCTTCCTGTCTAACCCTCCCCCCTTTCCACATTCTCTTCCTTTCACTACTTCCCCCACAGCATAAGAAGCTGGCGGAGGGCAGTGCCTCCGAGGAGGTGCCTACGTCAACACCGTACTCGGAGAACGACATCAGCAACTCCATCAAAAATGGCATCCTGTTCCTGGAGGACCCCGTCAACCATGTAAGGGGCTCTGGTCTCCTGCTGCCTTTCCTGGTTTTAATACTGTCGCTGAAACATGGGAGATTGCTGGCATGTCATTTTGGGTGCAGCTGTGTCTTTGTGTCACTCTGCAACCGCATCTTAAAATAAACCCCCATCGCTGAGTTGTATCGCAGTTGATTCTTGATCACCCCCGTCTCTTTCACTCGGCCCTACAGGAGTGGTACTCCCATTTCTTTGTCCTGACGAACACCAAGATCTACTATTCGGAGGAGACGACGAGTAACCAGGGCAACGAAGACGAGGAGGAGCACCGAGAGGTGAGGCGGACGCTTGTGACTTGTTGTATAGTTCACAAGTCCAGAAATTGTTCTCGTGCCATTACATTGCCGCTGTGTTTATATCCATAAACAACCACTTTTAAAAAATATTTTATTTGCAAATAATAATCAGATTCTTATCTGTATTCTATGGACCAAGATACGCTTAATAATATCTACATCGACCAATCATTTTCCGTATCCCTGCACCCCGAGCAATATCTCCTCATTGCTCCCATTATTAGACACGCCAGCCAGTCGCGGTAAACCTCCAGACTGTCTTGTGTTTTTTACAAACGTGTCACCCTGCCCCCCCCCCACCCAGGTGACCAACGGGATGGACCAGCACGTGACGGAGAAGTGGTTCCATGGGAAGCTGGGCGCGGGGCGGGACGGCCGGCAGATCGCCGAGAGGCTGCTGTCCGAGTACTGCCTGGAGACCGGCGCGCCCGACGGCTCCTTCCTGGTCCGGGAGAGCGAGACCTTCGTGGGGGACTACACGCTGTCCTTCTGGTGCGCTGCTCTGCTGCTTTTTAAAACGTGTGATTGTGGGATGGCGAAGGATAGGATGGTACTTGTGTCTCCGAGGGGAAATTTGGTTCCAATACACATCATAAAAAACCTAAAAACATAAATCTCTATAACATACAGTAGATGTCATCCTGACAGTGTGTGTGCTATAGCTAGGCCTACAGCTTGTTAGAATAACCCAACAGCTAAAGGAACAAATGATCTCGGATATCTATTTGATTTGGCCCTCCTATTGAGAGTGTACCTCCTCCCTGATGCCAGGAGTGATGTTTGGTTTGAAGCGTCAAACCAAGAGGATGTCCACTTTATTTGGTTTCACATGGTGAATGATTGAGCCCAGCGTTGCATATCTGTGATTTAGATAGTTATCTACGGCCCTGTGTTTAGATCTGCGTGGTTTCACAGATGCGAACCGGGTGCAAAGGGCGAGATCAATGGCGGATGGTTTAGTCATTGATGGAATGCAGTGTTAGTCACGCTTTGGTCTCTGTGACCGCAAGCGTTGTGTCTTGGGCTGCAGAGCGCAGATCAAATATCTAATTGTGAGTATTTTTATAGATTTTGCTGTAGTACCACTGCAGGCATCATGATGATGATGTGTCCTGAATCCCGTTCAGTGGCACTGGTATCGCTCTGTGGGACAGAAGAATTGAATCGCTTGGTTGACAGAACAATTGTGTTGCATGTTCTACCACATTTCATACTTTGTTAGAAAAAACGTCTTTGTTGTTCCACAAAGAGCTCTTCTGTAAACGTATATCGTAGATTTTACACCAAAGCTGAGCCATGCAACATGGGTGATTCACAGTCCGTATTGCAGTAGGAGTAAGGACCTGTGCATCAAAGGGGTTCATTTAAAGCTCCTCTGGGGGTTCCCCTCCTTTTCTGGCCCGTGACCCTATTTCTATGTCTGAAAATGTTTGCGACCCAGACTTCTGCCTCCCCTCAAATTAGTTTTGAGTAATATCAATGTCCCAGTTACGTACCAGGGGCCCGACCCTGGTACGCATATGGGTTTAAATTACAGCTGGATCAGTTTGTATTAGGAAGCATATTTGGTAGTCTAGGCCATAGACTAACCAATACTCTAGACTCTAGTCTAGGGTATAAGTTAGTTGTGAGCAGTCCAGGGTAGTTGAGTGGGTAGTTGGAGAAATGGGGTGTGGATAGCTGTCTGGGGCTGCATATCGTTTTTTTGTCATAGGCTATTTAGCTACTTTTGCAATTAAATTAGCCTGTATCGGCATAGACAACAGTTTTAGTTTTTTTATGCTGTGAATATATGCAATTGCAATAAAACATAGGCTACAGAACAATTAACTTTTTTTTAGATTTTAGTAGAAGACATGAGGGAGGAAAGCAGGAAAAATCCACTCACAGGTTTTTAAGTTGAAATTGAGTCGGCCTAGCTCTGCAGTTTCAGTTCATGTTTGTGCAAAGGAAATTAATATCATTGCATCATAGAAAATATCAGCCTAAACCTGGTTTTGAAAGTGAAACATAATCTTAACAATAACAACCCTGGTAAACATTTCAAACAATTCAAGTTCTATGCTCAGTAGTAGTCTTGTTGGATTGATTCCCAGCAACACTTTGGCCCTGCATGAGCGAAACTTTTTTCATGCTATTTACAAGCAGTTTATTTTTACTAATTGATAATGTATGGTTGACAAAATTCATCCGAAATTGAATCAATATTAATTGTGAGTTATAAAAAAATAAATAAAACCCCCAAACGTATGGTATTTATTTTTTCTTTTTGCCAAAGGGCCGCAATGGCGGCGCAAAAGGGCTGACCCCTGGTCTAGTGGGTAGCCTAGTCCAGTGGGTAGTGTAGGGTAAAGGGTGGTCTCCTGGTTGAGGTGTTTGATATTCTACAGCTAAACGCTGTGGTTCCCAGCCTCAGGGTTCTCTGATATACATGCATTTGTACTTTTAAGTGTATTATGTCCCCCCTTATAGATCAACAGTGTTTATATTCAAATTACGGATTCATAGCAATAAGCAAACTTCTCCACTAGGATGTGATGATCTAACAGGCAGATGTTGATGCACAAAAATCAAATGACCGAAAAATGGGGTCACTGGTTAAACCGTTGGGCACCACAGCCCTGTGTACTCCCTGCTTCTTTAAGAAATGCAAACAATTATTCACTGTGGAAGTCGAATTGGATCAAAACCATCTGCTAGAAAATATGACTAAATAGAGACTGGATGGATGGAGCGATATTGAAACGATCCAGTTTGGGTGAACATGTTGCCGTCTTCCCTCGTCCCGATCCAGGCGCTCCGGGCGTGTCCAGCACTGCCGGATCCACTCCCGGCAGGAGGCGGGCAGCCCCAAGTTCTATCTGACGGACAACCTGGTGTTCGACACGCTGTTTGCGCTCATCACGCACTACCAGCAGGTGGCGCTGCGCTGCAACGAGTTTGAGATGAAGCTGACCGAGCCTGTTCCCCAGACCAATGCCCACGAGAGCAAGGAGTAAGTCCCCGTCCTGTCCCGTCCCTCCCCGGCCCATCCCCGTCCCGTCCCTCCCCGGCCCATCCCCGTCCTGGCCCATCCCCGTCCTGTCCCGTCCCATCCCCGTCCTGTCCCATAACCGTCCTGGCCCATCCCCGTCCTGTCCCGTCCCATCCCCGTCCTGTCCCATAACCGTCCCGTCCCATCCCCGTCCTGTCCCATAACCGTCCTGTCCCATCCCCGTCCCGTCCCATCCCCGTCCTGTCCCATCCCCGTCCCGTCCCATCCCCGTCCTGTCCCGTCCCCGTCCTGTCCCATCCCCGTCCTGTCCCGTCCCCGTCCTGTCTCATCCCCGTCCTGTCCCGTCCCCGTCCTGTCTCATCCCCGTCCTGTCCCATCCCCGTCCTGTCCCGTCCCGTCCCATCCCCGTCCTGTCCCGTCCTGTCTCATCCCCGTCCTGTCCCGTCCCATCCCCGTCCTGTCTCATCCCCGTCCTGTCCCATCCCCGTCCTGTCCCATCCCCGTCCTGTCCCATCCCCGTCCTGTCCCATAACCGTCCTGGCCCATCCCCGTCCTGTCCCGTCCCATCCCCGTCCTGTCCCATAACCGTCCCGTCCCATCCCCGTCCTGTCCCATAACCGTCCTGTCCCATCCCCGTCCCGTCCCATCCCCGTCCTGTCCCGTCCCCGTCCTGTCCCATCCCCGTCCTGTCCCGTCCCCGTCCTGTCTCATCCCCGTCCTGTCCCGTCCCCGTCCTGTCTCATCCCCGTCCTGTCCCATCCCCGTCCTGTCCCGTCCCGTCCCATCCCCGTCCTGTCCCGTCCTGTCTCATCCCCGTCCTGTCCCGTCCCATCCCCGTCCTGTCTCATCCCCGTCCTGTCCCATCCCCGTCCTGTCCCATCCCCGTCCTGTCTCATCCCCGTCCCGTCCCGTCCCGTCCCATCCCCGTCCTGTCCCGTCCCATCCCCGTCCTGTCTCATCCCCGTCCTGTCCCGTCCCGTCCCCGTCCTGTCCCATCCCCGTCCCGTCCCATCCCCGTCCTGTCCCATCCCCGTCCTGTCCCATCCCCGTCCTGTCCCGTCCCATCCCCGTCCCGTCCCATCCCCGTCCTGTCCCGTCCCATCCCCGTCCTGTCCCGTCCCATCCCCGTCCTGTCCCATCCCTGTCCTGTGCAGCCTGCTCAACTGACACGGATGACATCATCAAATGCTGCGCTCGTGCCTCAAAGGCAGACGTCTCTTTGATTTCACTGGTGGTTAACTGTCCGCCAGAATCAGGATTATTGTTATATTATCATTTAACTTTGATGGTTTTTATCCACCTTATGTACTTTATTTTTTTGGAAAAGTGGATTTAGGAATATAGTTTAGAAAAATAGGGTATGTACTGAACTGTGTGTGTGTGTGTGTGTGTGTGTGCGTGTGCGTCAGGTGGTACCATGCCAACTTGTCCAGGAGCCACGCAGAGAACATGCTGATGAGGGTTCCACGTGATGGGGCCTTCCTGGTCCGCAAGCGGACGGAGCCCAACTCCTTCGCCATCTCCTTTAGGTAATGCCATCAAGGCTTTCCCGGCCTTCTGAAACAGGCCATAGGGCTTGTACCTCAGATTGCATCATGGGATTTGTTGTTTGGTATACTCTGCCATTTTGTGATGAAAAAGCAACGTAAATAAACTGTAACCTAGGCTAATAAAAATGTTGTTTTGCCGTGTCTCGCATGAGAAACGCTGTGTTTCAAACACAACAATGTCTCCCCATAAGAAAAGGAAGAAAGGGAAATGATCCCCAAATAGCATTCCTACCAATAACATTCATTGCGATGTAACATCCAGGTTAACAAGCCCAATTAACAATTACCACTCTTGAGTCTGGTAATTATTTTGTGTGAGCTATAGAGCAAAGAACCTTTTCTGCAAAAGTTTTGTAGTCAAACATTTGTACAGCACAAAACGAAAATGTATGTCCTATTGTTTAAACCCCCACTACCCAAAAGCAGCATTGACCCCCATCTCGTGGTTGACGTTTAGACACTCATATTGTTGATAAAAATGTTCTTAAAAATTATTTAAAGAACATTTACATTTGATTCATTTTTTGCAAAATTGTTTAATGTCTTTAATCACTGTACTGCATTTCGGCGGGGATGCCCGCTGTTCCCCGGGGAACCGCGGGCATGATGTTGATGGGCGAGATGAATGTGATGAGGAGGGTGATGGTGATGGTGAATGAGGTCTGTGTGCCGTTCTCAGGGCGGAGGGGAAGATCAAGCACTGCCGCGTGCAACAGGAGGGTCAGATCGTGGTGCTGGGCACTTCGGAGTTCGACAACCTGGTGGACCTCATCAGCTACTACGAGAAGCACCCGCTGTACCGCAAGATGAAGCTACGCTACCCCATCAATGAGGACACACTGGAGAAGATAGGCACCGCTGTGAGAATCACGCCCACACAAACACAAAAACACCATAGAACGTTCTATAGGCTGCAATGACTTTATGGGCCATGACCAAATGGAGACATTTTCCTGATCTGTGTAATCATAAAGTGATTTGCGTTTTGTGCGGAGGATGTGACATGGCTCTTCTCCCGCTGAAGGTCCACCCCTCATTGTAACCCAAGGTGCGTCTCTTGTCCTATCAGGAGCCAGACTACGGGTCCCTTTACGAGGGGAGAAACCCAGGCTTCTACGTGGAAGCCAATCAGATGCCCACATTTAAGGTGTGTGTGTAATTCAGATGTTTTCATTGTTTGTTTTTCAGAGCATTCATTTATTGACGTGAGACCAAAAATACAATAAAATAGAACAAATCTGATTACAATACTAACTTCAATACAATAAAAGAAGACTGCTCCCGGGCGAACATGAATGGTTCCGCATAGTTTGGTTACAGAGTGTAACATTTAGTCACTTAGTTAATTACAGGTTTATATCTCCAAGTAGGTAAATAATTGTTGCCACGCCTTGTCAAGTCTTTGGGTACATCCCCTGGTTGTATACTTAAGGGTGCCTCATCAGCTCTCCCACCTACCGCCTGTGTTTATGGAGCCATCACCGGGCCAGCAGAGGCGACAAGGCGCTGTTCTCTGACTGGGCAGTACAAACCCCCCCCCCCAGGGAACTCATCAAATATTTAGGGATACGCCGAAGGTTGAATTCTGGACTGATACCGGTTTTTATTTTATTTAGTTTTTTTTATTTATTCCTCCTTTTTGAGGTTTGAACGTCCATCAGCCATTCGTGGCCGTGTGCGACTCCTAGCACTATGGGCTGGTGGATAATTCAAAAGGAATAATTTTTTTTTTTTTTTTTGCCATGGGCCCCCCCTCTGCCTTGGGCCCCCCCACAACTGTCCACCTTTCCCCCGCAGTCCGACGGCCCTGTGTGTGTGTGTGTGTGTACTGATTCTCTGTGTTGTTTCCTTTGTCCCTTCACAGTGCACTGTGAGGGCCATGTATGAGTACAAGGCCCAGAGAGATGACGAACTGTCCTTCATAAAGAACGCCACCATCTCCAATGTGGACAAACAGGAGGGAGGCTGGTAAGTCACAGCCGCGCTATTCGGGAGAGATTTGCTTCATCTGTAGAAATGACTGCAGTGGCAGATGGTCATTTTATTAATTTAGACACAAAGCTGTTTGACTGGCAGCGCTTGAGTGCCCTCAGAAATTACAGATTTGAACACCAAGACTTCTTCATCAGCAATGGAAAAAAACACAAAACTACATATCTGCAAAAGTGCAGTATTTCACATTGTTGCGTTCCCTGGCAGCAGTCAGCACCGCGTAATAAAAACCGAAACCAGTTTCCAAATACATCATCCTACACAGTCCTACGTTGTCACAGCAGAACTTCTGTGGGGCGACTGCACAGATCCTGGTTCAGATACCCGAAACTGAGGGGCAGTCTTACTCCTTGTTTCCTGCTTCTTTACGGAGAAATTCTAACGAAACAAACCAGACATTAGCGCGAGAGAATGAAACTTCAGAAGGGGATTGAATAAGCGGAATTCCTACAGTTGCTAGTCTTCACAGGGTTTATTTGAAACCTTATATTCACTTTTATATAGTGTACCCCTGCTGGCCGAGTTTGTGCTTGCTAAATATGCGCTTGCAGATCCCCGCTTTTGGCGACACGATTGGTCAAAACAAATTGGAAGCGAGGGAAAGTGAAATGGCCCGCTCACCCAGATTTGATCTCGTCCACCTTTAAGATATGAACCTGAAATCTGGTTTGTGAGACCAACCGACACCTAGGAACCAACCGGGCCCCTCTTGTCTGTGTCCCCCAGGTGGAAGGGCGACTGTGGGGGGAAGAAGCAGCTGTGGTTCCCCGCCAACTACGTGGAGGAGATCAGCCCGTCGGCAGCCGAGCCTGACCGGGGGGTGAGCAAGCACGCACGCGCGCGCGCAGACGCACACAAAAACACACAGTGGATTGGTTTTACAATTACGTTTGTTGAGACCCATAACTTAATCTCCTGTGTGATGGCTACTTCAGAGGGGAATGTTTGGAAAGGCGGTCTCTAACGTTGCGTTGCGCTTGTTTTTCTTCTCTCTCTCTCTCTCTCTCTCCCTCTCCCTCTCCCTCGCCTCTCGCTCCCTCTCTCCATGGGGCCTACAGGAGATGACGGAGAACAGCCCTCTGGGAGATCTGCTGAGAGGAAGTGTGGACGTGTCTTCCTGTCAGATCGGTGAGTGTAGCCCCGCCCCTTCCTGTACGGCTCTGTGCCGTGCTGCGGGGTTGCGTAGCATACAGTCTCCTTGCCAGAGGGCAGTCTGTCTCTCTCTATCTTTCTCTCTGTGCATCTCTTGGTCACAATGCACATAAACATACACATCTCTGCCCCAATTCTACAAAATCCAAAAGCATATTTTCTTCTCGCTCCTATCAGGCGCATCACTGTACTACCATTTCCCCCCCGATACCACGAGCGGTTCGCTGTTTGTGTTTCATTCCTCTCTCACAATCTTGGTCTGCAATGCATTGTGTAATCCGGTCAATAAATGACCATTACTGCTGTAATCCTATACCCGATCATGTCCCGGCCCCACATGCCGCTCGCTGGCTCCATCTAGTGGCCGCGTTACTTTAGTGCATGAGAAAGTCAGTGTCGCACACAGCCGGGGTCTAACGTGCCTCTCTCTGTCTCTGTTTTTCTCTCTTTCTCTGTTTCTCTCTATGTATCTCTCTGGCTCTTTCTCTTTCTCTCTGTGTGTGTGTGTGTGTGTGTGTGTGTGTGTGTGTGTGTGTGTGTGTGTGTGTGTGTGTGTGTGTGTGTGTGTGTGTGTGTGTGTGTGTGTGTGTGTGTGTGTGTGTGTGTGTGTAGTGGTGCGGCCGGAGGGTAAGGGCTCCCGGCCCCACGTGTTCTCCCTGGTGCCGGCCTCGTCCCCTCGGGCCGGCCAGGTGGTGGACATCGCTGCCAGCAGTTCGGAGGAGCTCAAGGAGTGGGTGGCCAAGATCCGGGAGGTCACCATGACCTCAGAGGCCAAGGTGAGGAGGAGGAAATGGGTCTTGAGCCACCACAGAACAGCATGGTGGTATCCACTGATTAGCGATTAGGTTTATGTTCTGTGGGTACTTGACATGCATGTGTTGATGTCGTTGGATTAAGATACAAAATGAATGATTTTGCGTTAAATTATTATCAACAGAATGGTGGCCCAGCATGACGCTCACACAATCCAACAAGTCCTGATAATGTTTCCATTGCCTGAGCAGCAAGGCGGGTGCTATTGGCTTGCAAACGCCAAATCTTTTGGCCCGCGACCCCTTTTTCTAGCTCTGAAAATGTTTGTGTCTATAACTTTTGTGCAAATGTTGCAACAAAAATCGTTTTTACCCAATCACCCAAGACGGTTATAACAATGTCTTGGTGGACGTAATTCTGAATCAATAGGCTGTCCGTTCGTTTATACAGTCCGTCTATGAGTCCTGAAAACAAACTAAATGGATCATCTAATATCTATAGCTTGTGTCAGCAATCTCCTGCGACCCAATATGCGCATCAGGGGACCGACAAGGTTGGGTACCACTGCAGTACAGGCTGGGTCGCTATGACGCCAGCATCATTATCTCTCTGGCTGCTCTCCTTTCTCCAATGATGTTGATATCCATCCGTCGGTTGAGGGTAAAGCACGAGTCTGTTGGTAATCGCATGTAGCTGCATGCAGGTCTTTGCGTCGCCATATGTCCAACTGTCTGTCTGTCCCCAGCTGGAGGAGGGCAAGATGATGGAGAGGAGGAAGAAGATCGCACAGGAACTCTCTGACCTGGTCGTCTACTGTAGACCCGTGCCTTTCGACGAAGACAGTAAGCACCGTTCCCCTGGGGTGGAGAGAGGGAGCGCCCCACGCGATCAGTGACCATCCCAACAATAGATTGGAATGAAGATGGGACGATGCCGACGCTGACGCATGCCTCTTCCACCCTCCTTCCCGCTCCTCAGAGATCGGTAGGGAGAGAGCCTGCTTCCGGGACATGTCGTCGTTCCCCGAGACCAAGGCGGAGAAGTACGTGAACAAGATCAAGGGCAAGAAGTTCCTGCAGTACAACCGTCTGCAGCTGTCCCGGATCTACCCGCGCGGCCAGCGGCTGGACTCCTCCAACTACGACCCCCTTCCCATGTGGCTCTGCGGCTCTCAGCTGGTCGCCCTCAACTTCCAGACCGCAGGTGGGCCCCGCTTCAGTCTAGTTAGCTAGTACCCTACGGGTTAAGGTGTAGTCCAGGTAGCAGGTGCCCTACAGTTTAAATATTTTTCCAGTTAGCGGTTGCACTAGGATTTACATATTAGTCCAGTTACTAGAAGCTTCTATTCAAGGCTAGTCTGTCACAAGAGAGATTAGTATCAGAGGCTAATTGCGGCGCATTCTTCTCATATGATCGCTATTGATCCGTAGTAGGTTGGGGACGACATGATTGTTGGGTCATGGGTTACAGTTCATCTTTCGTTAAAGGATCAAGCATCTGTTTCAAATGTGCCTTGAGCTGCTACGCTCTCTGCTGCCACAGGGTGGAAGCAATTATCTGCAAACCACTATTTTATACTCATGCATCATAAATCCCGATAACAAATCAATACAAGGCTTAGGCTACCAGGCATGTTTAAGTAAAAGATTAGCGATGCATTATGACCTTCATAGGCTTGCTATTCATAACTTTGTATTGGGGGACTAGGCCGTTTCCCCGGGACTTGGAACGATGTTTCAAGGCAGAAAGATTTTGTGCCATCATTTGACCCTACTCATCCGAGCGCATCTTACCTGCTATTTAAGGTCAGGGAGTAAGGAAGAAATCCACCAGCACTTTGTGCTTAATTCTTCTTCCTCCTCTAAATGTTCTTTCTCGCTCTCGTGGTCCGCTTTCCTGCGTCCAGACAAGCCCATGCAGATGAACCAGGCTCTGTTCATGCTCAACGGCCGGAGCGGGTACGTGCTGCAGCCCCCCATCATGAGGGACGAGACCTTTGACCCCTTCGACCGCCACACGCTGCGGGGCCTGGAGGCCGTCACTCTTGAGATCGAGGTGAGAGAGAGCAACCAACCGCACATATGCATCCTGAGCCGTGTGGGTGCGTGTGTGTGTGTGTGTGAGACGATGTTGCATTACTTGTAAAGTTCCGGCACAACCATAGGGGTGAACGAAGTGGCACCCTTAATGGCACAAGCTTGCACAACGTAGGATGTGCTAACGTATGACGTTAGTGTTCTCAAATAATTCATAATGTTCTAAAGGAGGTGGCACGTTTATTCCGTGCTGGCTTTAAAGCACAAACACCCGATGGCTTCTACATCCATTGTAAACACATGCAGGAGGACAATATAAGGGCCTTCACAACGTGGATGTCTGTTCACGGTGGAATGGTAAGCTCAGCGGATGGGGTAATGACACCGGTTTGATTAAAGGCTTGGCAAAAACAGCAAATTGGACAGATATTAATATCTGATGTAACAGATTTAACAACAAAAAAGGCTTTGGGAATGGGAGAGCACTGACCCGAGCCACGTCAATGTCTTATGGGCATCATTGGGAAGAAATGCCCCCTGAAATGTAATTCTGTCTCAATATTTGCTGTGTGCGGAACAAGCAGGGTATGTAATGTAATTCAGATGGCTATTCACTCGCTTTTCACCTTGTGTTTCTAGCCTCAACACTGATCCCATCATCCTGAGAGATCTTCTCATGTAGTGGTATTGGAGGCAGCTTACAACTCCAACAGTTGGTGTTTATAGTTTTGCCGTTTGTACCAGATTTGAAGTCTAAAAACACGATTAATGTAAAATATTTTGTTCACTGCATGCCCAGGAAAAACGATCCTATTCCCCCCCCCCCAGCACCTGGCTGGACTTTGTCAGAACATCGCACGGCTGGCTGTGTAGTGGTTGTCAAGTTGACGGCCAACTTTTGATGGAGGCTTTATTTCCTGGCTCTGCTGTGGTAGCATGGTGGTGACGGACAATGATAAATGGGTGGCTGGAGACAGACAGAAGTACCTGATGAGGTCTTGGCCTCACTCCATTTGCGGCGGTCCACATTCAGTTTTTCCTCCCCATCACGTGTTCAGAACCAAGATGGCCGCTGGGAACTGTAGTTCCTTGGTTTTCGTCCCCTTAGTGCTGGTTTGCGGCCTACAGTGTCATTGACACCACTGTTGTACTGATGAGTGTGTTGGCTGCTTCCAGGTGCTGGGAGCCCGCCATCTCCCGAAGCACGGGCGTGGCATCGTGTGTCCCCTGATCGAGATCGAGGTCTGCGGCGCGGAGTACGACAGCGCCAAGCTGAAGACGGAGTCGGCAGGTGAGGGCTAACCGTTCCTCTCCCTCTGCCCCCCCCCCCCTGTCCTGCCCCTGTCCAAGAGCACAGAGAGGAGAGGAGTGGAGTAGAGGGCCTGCTCAGCCCAAGTCATTTCCTCAGAGCTGCAAACTTGTCGCTTTTCGGCGACAATCGCCGTTTTCTTGGTCAATTTGGTCATTCACGTGAATCGTGTAGAACCGGAGAGTTTTGTTTTTTGGGGGGGGGGTCCAGAATAATAGAACAATTATTGGATCGTTCTTATAATTGACATTTCTCTGGGCCAATCGGAATCTCAGCACTTGCTTCAGAATCTTTCTTATGATTGACATTTCTCTGGGCCAATCGGAATCTTGAAGCACACAGCGCCAACTGAGCTCGCCATTGGATGAGACGGTCGCCTACCGCTCATGCGCGCCAAACAACTCAAGAGAGCTTGCGAAACCCTCGTACAGAGGGGTGTTCCACGAACGGAGGTTTAACAAACACTGAGTTAACGCTGAACTCTAGGTTGATTTACCCTGTGCCGACTAACCCAGAGTTTTCGGTTCCACAGCAGCGGTTATGCATTAGTTCAATCAACTCGGGGTTGGTTAACACAGGGTTGTGCGCGTCACCGCCAAACCTAAAAAGACGTGATGTATGGATCATGGAAACCCTGTTCGAAATGGCGAAACGGGCCGCTTATTTCAATGAAATGGAACTTCAGGTTCTCCTGGAGAGCTATGACGAGGAGAAGGACATTATCACAAGAAAAGGGAACGCTAAAGCCTCTGCAACCCGGATAACCAAAGCCTGGCAGCGGATCGCTGACCGCGTAAATGCGTTAGTTACACCTCAAAAGCATGATCCTTAATATTTGAGCCATGAATATATTAATATCCCAGTTAAGCATTCTTAAAGATCCTACCACATAACCCCTTTCTTCTAAAGAAATATGTACTCCGATGGCTTCCAAGCGGTCAGCGGATCAAGTATAGAAATTAAGTATAAAAAACATATAAACTGGTAAGCTTTTGCCACCATCGTATTGGTATAAATTTAAATTAGCCATTTTTTTAAGCAAATCGTGAATAGGCCGACAGTCGGCAGACTGGATCTGGCCCTCAAATTGTCTTGACCCCGGTGGAGGAGCTGTTAATAAACATAAATTCAGGGCGCCCTGGCATGGAGGTGGTACCTGGAGGTACCTACCTCCTCAGAGAGTCAGGGGCCATACCCCACTGGTTGAATGTAGGTTTTTGTGTTTTCTTGTATTTTAGATTTTTTTTGCCTTCGAAGTAACACATGCAAACCATGTGCTTGCCACAGCGCATACTATTCCAAATGTTTCTTTTTTTGGTAACTGGGTAGAAAACCTAAAAGTGACAATTCATCAACTTCACAGAATAATAATTATTTTTTGTCTCTAAAAATGGTGACAGTTGTAAATAAAATATTTTTTATAAGCCTTAAGGATGTTTTGACATTGATTTTTGATAAAGAGTTTTGTTAAGTCACGCTTAGAGTAGTGTCATTTGTATATTACAATAAAAAAAAAATCCCCCCGTGACACTGTCACCTTTTTTCCTCTGAGGAGTTTGCAGGTCTGTTTCCTGTTTAGTCGAGCAACACGGGAAGCTGTGCACGCAGAGCGCCGCATGCGTGCCTCATGCTGCTCCATGTTGGAGGCATTCTGATGTACTGCGCGATGTGGAAACGTTCATCATGTTTAATATGTGGTTTGGGTCCAAAGCAGAAGTGTAATCGCACAACTGTGGTTTGTCCCATTATTATGCTTGGGCAACATGTTTGGCTGCTGTGCTGTAATGAGAGTGAAAAGTCTGATCAGAGTATGAATGTAAACCAATCGTGTCGGGTCTTTCCTCTCCCCCCATTGGCTCCCAGCGGACAATGGACTGAACCCCACGTGGCCGCGCAAAGCCTTCCAGTTCACCATCTGCAACTCTGCCTTCGCCTTCCTGCGCTTTGTGGTCAACGAGATGGACATGTTCAACGACCTCAACTTCCTGGCGCAGGCCACCTTCCACATTAAAAGCCTCAAGACCGGTAACTCTCATTACTCTATGGGGCCCAAAGGGGGGGGGGGAGAAAAGTGAGTGAGTGCATCATAATTAGCATCGTTGACACGATTTGTCTACCGAATGCGTTTGTTGTGCTAGGTCAGGGATTGGCAACTGGCGGCCCGCGGGCCGCATGCGGCCCGCATCCTCACTCAGTGCGGCCCGCATCCTAACTCAGTCAGGCCCGCACATAATAAAAAAAAAAGAATAATAATAATTGATCGAGTTACAGAAAACTCGGTCAAGAAAGATGAGAAGAATTCATAGAATTCGAAGGCAAACCCATACGTCTAGTTTGCTTAGAAGCGATATCAGTCATTAAAGATATCCACTTAAGTCGCCACTACAACTACTACAACTGCTTGTTGGGTTTGAGTTCATTGAGTTGTTGCACTTAATGTTGGGCCACTGTTTTTCAGTTTTTTGACTTCATTGAATGATGATGTATGTGAGCCCTTTGCACTGATAAAAATACTGACCATTCATGTAGCTGTTTGAGCATGGAAAACATGAAATGAATGTATGTTGTTTCAATTAACATACCGTACATAGGTTATGATTCTGGATGATTTTTTAGGTAGTGGCCATCCCCAAAATGCACCAGAATACAGGAAATCATATATAATTGTGTAGCTTCTCTCAGCTCACGTTTAGTTGAAGTGTGCAGTCATGTGGCCCTCCGATGGTTATGATGAAAAATGTGGCCCTCTTTATCATGAAAGTTGCCGATCCCTGTGCTAGGTTATCGATCGGTGCCGCTGAAGAACAGCTACAATGAGGATCTGGAGCTGGCTTCTCTACTGGTCCACATTGACATCGTCAGGAACAGGGTGAGTTGTCTGGAGAAAGCTACAGGGCTAATAATAGGGCTGCGTCATCGCGACGTCGCATTGCAATGACCTCTGATGGTAGCGATGTGTGTATTTGTTTTGACAGTAATAATATTTTTGGTAACACTTTATAAGGTGCCATAATAAATAGCAAACTAGTCATTACCTAACCCTTTGTTAATATTTGTTAATTGTTACTAAAATATCTATTTGGCACAAGTTAGTATTTTTCCATCATTAATTAAATATTAGTTTGCATAACCCTAACCCAACCCTAACACACGGCCCTAACCCTAACACACGGCCCTAACCCTAACACACGGCCCTACCCCTAACCATAACACACGGCCCTACCCCTAACCATAACACACGGCCCTACCCCTAACCCTAACACACAGCCCTAACCCTAACACACAGCCCTAACCCTAACACACGGCCCTAACCCTAACACACATGTCTCTCTGTCTCTCTCTGTCTCTCTGTCTCCCTGTCTCTCTGTGTCTCTCTGTCTCTGTGTCTCCCTGTCTCTCTGTGTCTCCCTGTCTCCCTGTCTCTCTGTGTCTCCCTGTCTCCCTGTCTCTCTGTGTCTCCCTGTCTCTCTGTGTCTCCCTGTCTCTCTGTGTCTCCCTGTCTCTCTGTTTCTCTCTGTGTCTCCCTGTCTCTCTGTGTCTCCCTGTCTCTCTGTGTCTCCCTGTCTCCCTGTCTCTCCCTGTCTCCCTGTCTCTCTGTGTCTCCCTGTCTCCCTGTCTCCCTGTCTCTCTGTGTCTCCCTGTCTCTCTGTGTCTCCCTGTCTCTCTGTGTCTCCCTGTCTCCCTGTCTCTCCCTGTCTCCCTGTCTCTCTGTGTCTCCCTGTCTCTCTGTGTCTCCCTGTCTCTCTCTATCTTTAAGGATGAAAACGGAGACGCCCACTCGCCCTTCCCGGCGCCGGGTGCCTCCCCGGTGCCGGCGGCGGTGGCGGAGGTGGAGCCCCTGGTGGACGCGGGCTCCTCGCCGGCGGCGGCCTCCTCCAGCGCCCCCTCCCCGGTGCCCCAGTCCCCCCTCCCCCTGGCCGCCGACTACATCGGCAGGGAGGGCCCCTTCGACGGCCGCTACCAGTCCCCTATCGGCGACTTCCGGGTCTCCCAGGAGGCCCTGCTCGACCACATGGACTCTCAGAACAGAAGGTGAGCGGCGGGGGGGCTGCGGGGGGGCTGTGGAGGCGTTTGTGTCGGAGGTGTTTGTCTCTTAGCATCTTGACGAAGCTATCTAGGGCACGAACACCACACATGGGTTCTGTGTTCTCTGCGTACGATTGACGACGCTGCGGTCGGGTCCAAACCCGCGGACCCCCCAAAACGTCTGCATGGAACCGGCCCCTGTGTTGTGAAGCCGGCCGCCCCCACTCCCAAGCTTCTTTTAATGTGGAGCTCTTCTCTCCCTTTGTCCCAACCCCAGGATGCGGAGGACTCGGGTGGGCGGAGAGAACCGCGTGTAGGGGCCTGGCCAATCGAGACACGTTTCCATGACAGCCCTCCCCCCGCCCTCCTCCCCAAACCCCCGCCCTCCCATCCACCACCAACTACTTATCGTCCCCACCCTGATCTTCCCGGGCCACTCTCCACCGTACCGATGATGTCACCGACTGCTGTGAAGACTGTTTCCATGGAAACGCCTCCTCCTCCTCCTCTACCACCACCATCATCGCCGCTCGCTCTGGCCTACATTTGTGGCAGCTCTCCCTACCTCGCTTTTCCTCCCCCTCCCACCTTGCCCTCCCATCCCCTCCCCACACACACTATTTCCCCCACCCTCGCCCTCCCAGTCTCGGACATCACCCCACGCCCTCCCCCCACCCCCTCTCCCTCCTCCTCCTCCTCAGCGGGCTGCCTTCACCTGCCTGCAGAGCGCGGGGCTCGGTGACGAAGAGGAAGCAGGGGGGGTGACGAGGCGGGAGGGGGGGGGGGGGCGGGGAGGAGGACAGGATGAAGCAACGGATGTCAACAACATGAGAACAAAAATGACTAAATGGACTACGGCTGACGCACCATTCCAGCCCCATTGTAGCTGTCGTTTCTCCTTTTTTTTTTGTGTTTCTCTTCCTCAGACGTGACTCTGGCGGTGCCCCTTTAATTAGCGGCGACGCAGAGGGCGAAGAGAGCTGTACAAATCTGTTGGCGCCGGTTACCCCCGGTTACGGCTGGCATAGACAAGTATATATATTTATTCCTGATGTCAGCGGGCTAGGAGGCTGACCTGCTCTCCAAGAGCTCCCGTCTTTGTCTTCAAATTATAATTATGATTATAATTGTCATTATTTAAACTTTTAAGCATTCATAATGTGACTTTTTTTTTTTTTTTTGCTGTATATGCGCAAAACACGAGGGCTCTCTATGGCTATTTTTAATAGTGTTATTCCAACGTATTATGGAAGCACCTATGTTGCCAATTTCACACGTGTTCACACACACTTTCTCACTCGCACACAAACACACACACACAGACATCCTGCATCCTGTCCTTGTGGAATCACCGGGAGGTTGCCTGGTTGTGTTGCGTCGCGGCTGCATCATCCTGATTCTTTTATTAACCGTACCAATGTCCTTTGACCAGAGTCGTTTTGCAGCACTTTTAAACCATTATTTTTTTTACTCATATCGGCCGTTCAATATCTAAAGGTAAACATCCCAAAACATTGGATATTTTTTTTTATGTTCGATGTTGACTATTAAAGCTAAAATCGCATCTTACAAATGTTCTGTTTCTTTGGCAGCCTTGCATTCCCATTGTTTAGTTTTATTTTATTTTTCGGGAATGTCTGACTTAATTGTGAAGTATTATGAATTGGTATATTCACCCTCTTTTTCCCCCTCATTGTACTAAACATTCCCTATAACAGTTAAAGCCATAGAACCGATGATGCAAAACACAACTTCTCATTGGATTTAGATTTAGTTGCCGATGGAAATGTTTTGGATTTTGTTTTTTAAAGATCGTCTCCAAAGTGATTCTGTGGTCTGTTGTGTACAGTTGGAGCTTCTCGTCACATTGGTGTTCATGTTTGGTCATGTTTTAATCTCGAACAGAATGCTAATTGATAAATGGCTTAATAGGTTTTGCCAGTACGAAGCAGAAAGCCTCATGTCGTCCTGTATAGTTTTATGTATTTTCTGCACTGCATTTGGAGGATATTTAATTTCAGAGTTGGTTTTAAAATGTGTTAATGTGACAGTAAAAATGCATTCCCCAAACACTGTTAAATACGTTTTATGATTTTTATGAAATGTTTCCGTTGAAGTTGAGTGTTTTGCTTCCAGACACTCGAGGCTAACAATCAGTCTAGCGTTGATCCTTCTGAACTTAACCTTTTTTAGATCATTGCATCCATATTTTAAAATGCGAGTTTGGAGGAAGAAGCTTTATAACTTGCAGCAGTGTTGTACCAAGTCTTGAGAAACAAGACTATGCTGGGGCAAGACTATACTTGTTGCATAGTCTTGTCACCTTTAAGTAAACTTTGAGAAACGCTTGTGTGAATTAACAGCTTTTGTCATCTCTTCATCCCCGATCTCCCTCCTTGGCTGTATATGTGCATCAAATTGTTAATTGATAATATGCTAACTCAGTATTTATATTCAGAACTCCAAAGCCATAATGGTAAGAACTAGTTAAAGGGCATAATTGCCTACTAATGCCCAAGGTTTCAAGAATTAGTTTGAACACAAAGCATTCGCACCCTGATACAATCCCCCTGCCCCCTTGATCTGGTGACTGATGTGTGTTGCTGCGATGTTTCCCTCCAATGCTGCAACGCTCCTGCGGCCGAGCGGCCGGCTGATGTCAATGTGCCTGTCTGCGTGTGTCCATGCTCACCTGTTTTGCCACATTAATCATGTAGTGGAACCCAGTGACATGTTTTGTTGGTCAGAATTTTTTGTAACCGACTTGTCTCATTTGCAAACGCCTTTTTGCTTTTAACGTGCCTAAGCTATGGAGAAAAGTATTCATTTTAATTTTTTTGCCTTTTTCATATGAAACGTATTCAAGCCTGAACATTAAATAAAGTACTTATTCAACTAAGGTTAATTTTTTTTTTTTTGGTGTGACACACCTGCACACACATTGGGATCTGCAGTTTAGCCACCAGCTTAAATTGGATTATAACGGGAACAGAAAAACATGAGTCCTGATCATAGTTTGATAACGTCTGGATCAAAAGGCAAATTGAAATGGTAGGATACAGGTATGCCTAGCTCAATTGGCTGGTAATTATGATATTGATATTGGTCTTGCTCCCTCTAATGGTGGCTGTACACCTACAATTCAAACAAAGCATTGTTCCATTTAGTTTATTCTGCAAATATCTGTAAAAAGTACATCAGGCCTAGGAACTCCCGTAAAGATTCAAAGTTCTTTTACAGTTGGATTTATTACATAAGAAAGTTCCATAAAAACATACATAGGTACACGTCCGTGACGCAAAGAAGCACTTGATGCTAATAAACAAACGTTTCAGTCCCAACTCCTTGTGTTGCATTCTGTTAACAGACTAGGGTGCTTACTGACACAATTCCAGCCTTTTTTCCCCTACTTTATCTAACCGTTACATGTCCACTTTAAGCAGATGGGCCTGGACAACAAAGTACCGAAAAGCAAGTGAACAGATTTATGCTAAATTTATAAACCGAACAGTCGAATAAACATCAGCAGTGTATTGATATCCCATGATGCAGTGCAAACAGCTTCCCCAACACAATCAAGGTAAGCTGTAAGCAAAATCAACCAAAGTGGATGTGTGCATTGTTGCAGAACGGAAATTGTGTGGTTAAGACACGGATGAAAGAAAAAAAATAGGGGTAATTTTACATGTTAAGGCCTGGGCAAGCACCTTCCTTTGAAAGAGCTGTGCAGTTTTGAGTTTCAAACCCCCCAACAAAAAGGTCTCTCTCTAAGTACGCCAACAGCTCTACGGCCCGGGGTAGACTTGGCTGATGTCCGCCGACTGTATAGGCTTTGTAACACCCCCGGCCCGGCAAGTCAGTCCCGACTGCACCCGCCCCTACCCCCCCCCCCCCGCCCCTAGTTCAGCCATGGCTGCAGGCAGGCGGAACAAACACAGCCAGTACTCCCCACCCCCTCAGCCAATCCCCTCCCTCCCTCCCCCCCACCCCCTCCCTCCCTTCACTTGTCCCTCACAGGATCCTCCTTGGAAAAAGGGAAAATGGCGGCTCGGAGGACAGTAGAAAACGTGCAAGGTGTGAACGTACAGGCGACCAGGGGTGGTGGTGGTGGATGGTCGGTGGGGGTCAGCTGTACAGGAGGGGGGCTATAGTCACTAGAGTGTCCGTTCCACATGGTGGGGAGAAGGGGTTTCTGGGCGGGGCTCCGGGGTGCGTACCCAGTGATCTTGTTACAATCACATCTGCTGTCTTCTGCCCCTACTATGAACAGACCACCTGCATCGTAGACGCCCCCCAACCCAGCTTCAATCTGTTCCTGTAGCAAGAACAAAAACAACACGGAAACATAAGCTTGTGGGCATTTTGCGTGGGGAAATATTAAGCCGCTACGGAGCACATATCAAAGTTAATTAGCCCAGAGAGGCCGCCATACCTTTAGAAGGCGTCGGCTCACTGCTCTCCTCCTCCTTCTCCTTCTCCTCCTCCTCCTCCTCCTCCACCTCCTTTGTTCCTCCGTCAGCCTTCGGCTCCTCACTCTCCCCCGGGGCTTTCAGCGGCGGGGACTCGGAGGCTCCGGTTCTCTCTGGTTTCTCGTGCGTTTCCGTTGCTGCGGCCGTCCCTGGTGAAACGTGCCCCGTCCTGTCCGGAGCCGCGGCCTCTGCCTGGGCTTGTGGGGGAGGCGGGAGAGGGGTGGTCTTGGTGGAGAACCAGTAGCGCACCAGGTCCTCTGTGAGGCCGCTGGCCTGGGAGAGCTCCTTCACCTGGCAGGGGGCCGAAGGAAATGATCAGTTAAATCACAGGACACTTACCCTTATTGGTATGGTAATGGCTCTTACACTATGGTTTGTGACGTATTTACAACAAAAAAGCAGTAAACTTTAAAAAGGTTAAGATGTGGATAGGTGAGGTTTTTGAAACTACAGAGGGAGGCTCCAATAATTACGAGTAACACCTTGTTTGATTATCTTTCGAGGAAGCAGTATTTTCTCGAAAGCAAGTAGTAATTAACAAGGAACTCAATCTGGTATCAATCTAGCATCTAGCAGAATCCAAATATAAAAAGTTTGGTTTGCAGTTGTTATAGTGTAATGTTTTGCAATATCAATAATTCAAAGGTTTATTTAATTAAATTATTCCACAACACATAAGTAGATGTTACAATTATCGCTATCCATTGTGCAATAACACATTTTTTAATAAATTTACTTATTGCATTGGGTAGACGCAATCGAGTGGTCTTCTATGAGATTTCTTTTTTTTGATTTGCATGATTTAACAAGCAACATTTATCAATTGTTAAGAGAATGTGATGTTTAAATATTAAAAGAAAGATTGCCGTCACCATTAAAAGATAAAAATAATAATAATAGCAATATAATTTATGACAACTAAAGTCTGGTTGCCTGAAACCAGACTTGTGGAGATATAGTCATTCAGAAAGAAGAAGATATTGGCCAAGATGAGTCTTGTTTTCTTTAAAGCGAACCCTGTGGTCAGAGTTATGCATCCTGGCAGAGAACTTAACCGGTAAATCATTGCAACAGAGGATTCATTTGAAAATGGAAGTAAATCAAAAAATTTGAGGCATCTTCCTACGCAGAAAATAAGTGAGTGGTTCTATGAATGAGTAGTATTCAAGATAAAGTACAGCAAAGCAAAAAATCGATTCCGATGATAACATCTTAATAGACTGGCAGCAGTAGCAGCAGATCAATCATGACATGATTTTCTACAGTTCACCTCTATAGTACCTCCATACAGTGCAATCCACTACAGA
This sequence comes from Gadus morhua, assembly GCF_902167405.1. Lineage (NCBI taxonomy): Eukaryota > Metazoa > Chordata > Actinopteri > Gadiformes > Gadidae > Gadus > Gadus morhua. The sequence goes on along the minus strand of NC_044048.1, from coordinate 13,149,384 downwards.
ACTGCCTGTGTGTGTGTGTGTGTTCTGGACGGAGCTGTGTCTAAACCTGCATGGCGGCCCTACCTGTGGGTCCTCCAGGCCTCCGTGGGCGTCCAGGTGGGTCTGCAGGGTCTGCGCACTGTCCTTCTGGAGGTCCTCCTCCAGCACCATGCTCTGGTAGGCCTCCAGCCACTTGAGCTGCCCGTTCTTCTGCACGTAGCGGCAGTCCCCAAACCAGCGCACCACCTCGGGCCGCAGCAGCGCAGTGCCCTTGATCAGCTCGTCGTACTGGGGGGCGCTGGGCCACTGGGTGCGGGCGTACACCTGCTTCAGGAGGTGTAGCTGCTCCGCTGTCTTTTTGCCCCGGAGAGGGGAGGGTTTAGGCATGATGGCGCCCGCCGCGGTGGTGGTGGTGGTGGTGCCGGCCGAGGCCAAGGGTCTCGGGGACTGGGATTGAGGCTGTTTAGTGGTGGCGGATGAGGGGAGGGCCGGGGAGGGCGAGGGCGAGGCTCCGGCGGGGAGAGGAGGAACGCCGGCCGCCTCCGAGCCCTCGCTCTCGGGCTTGCCGTTGGCCTCGGTCACCTTGAGCATCTTCAGGTTGATCTTGATGGGGTTGACCTTGGGCTCCCCCAGGCCGTCCTCCTTCTGTTTGTCCTCGGCCTCCTCTCGCCGCACGCCGTTGGCGGCGGTCATCCCGTCGGCGCCCTCCTTGGGCTCCGTGTCGTCGGCGGCGCCCCTCGCCGCCCGCTCCGCCTCCTCCCGCTTGCGCTCGGCAGCCACCTTCTTCCTCTTCTCGGCGAACCAGCCGTGGATCTCGCGCCGGGTCATCTTGGTCTCGGCCCGCAGCCGGTCCACCTCCTCCCCGGAGGGCTCCGCCTCCTGGGCGAAGCTGGCCTCCAGAGCCTTGAGCTGAGGGGGGGACAGAGCACAGGGCTGACTCACGGCGTCGCAAAGGGTGAGACGCAGAGCGCTTTGACAGGGTCTTCGCTCATCCAAAATACCAGACTTGATGTTTTATGTGTTGGGACTGTATCAAGTGCCAAGTTCAACCTCGCATTTTCTCAACCCTTCATGCTCAGAAATCTTGCATCAAATGTAATTTATAATGTAGTGACTCTTATGAATAAATAAATAAATAAATAAATACATAAAATGATTTGTTTGTTATACAAACGTTTTACATTCCTGTTCTTCCTGTTCTGCAATGCGACACAGACAACATCTCTCACCTGGTGAGGCTCTCGCTCTTTGTAGCGAATGGCGGTGAAGTCTGGAGAGGGCGGTCTGGGGGTCCGGCGGGACGGCGTGGTGGGGGACGTGGGGGTCTGCGAGGGACTGGGGCTCAGCGGTGCCGAGGCCTGCTGGGGGGTTCTGGCGCCGGCGTTGCCATCGGGAACGTCCAAGTCACCGCCGCCGCCGCCGCCGCCCCCGCCCGCCGCGCCCCCAGCTCCGGGTGTACCCCCCTTCTTACCGCCGCCGTCTCCCCCTCCTCCTGCCCCCGCGCTGGTGCGGGACCCCTTGAGGTTGCGGAAGTGGTAGCGGCGGTCGCTGAACCACTTTCGCACCTCTCGAACCGTGAGGCCGGTCAGCGAGATGAGCCGGTCCACCTCGTCGTTGTCGGGGAACTGGTTGACCACGAAGCTGTCCTTCAGCGCGTTCAGCTGCTCCTGGGACTTCTTGGCCTTGCTGCAGCTGGCGTCCAGCAGGGCGTTGGGCGTGCGGGAGCCCGGCGCGCCGCTCGGGTGGAAGGCGGGGGAGGGGGAGGCGGACTTGGAGGCCGGGGAGGAGGAGGCGGCCTCCGCTTTTAGGGCCGAGGGGGAGCCGGTCGCCGTGGAGACCGCCTGCATGGAGACGCTCGTCGGGGCGACGATGGCGCTGGCGATGCATTTGTTTGCGCCGCTGTTGCCGCCGTCGGCGCCCTTGCTGTCCGTGGGGTTTTTGACATCAGTGCTCGGCCTGTTTGCAGCGGCGCTCTTGACAGCACTGGCTTGGATAACCTGAACCTTCTTAATGTCGCCGCCCCCGCTGTTGCTGCTGCTTTTGGCCGAGTCGACGGCACCGTTGCTCTTGCCGTTGATCGCGTCGACAGCGGCACGGCTCACTTTGCCGTTGACGATGTTGATCTTGCCGTTGGTGTTGCCATGGTTGCTGTTGCCGAGGCTCAGGTTGATGACGCTCGCCTGACCGCTCGCGGCGGTGCTGCTACGGATCCCGTTACTCCCGCTGAAACTGCTGATAATACTGGTAGCTCCCCCTACGAGGCTCCTACTGCTGTTGATGATCACGTTGCTCCCGTTACTGCTGCTGCCCACCGTCCCCACCACCATGCTGATCCCCTTGTCCGCCACTAGGGCGGCCGCGGGCCGGGCCTGCATCATGGGCCGGGCCGTCGCCTGGGGCTTGGGCGTCACCGCCAGGGATATGGGCGGGCCGCTGACTTGGAAACCGTTTGCCATGACGGGCTGGGTGACGATCACGCCGCCCTGGCTGACCAGGGAGCCCTGCAGGATGTGGGGGATCCCCGTGGCGGGCAGGACGGTGATGGTGTGCTGGTTGGAGGTCTGCCGCTGGTGGTTGGAGCCGGAGGGCGCCGTCTGTATGATGGTGTTGAACATCTTCCTCCTGGCGTCCTCGATCTCCTCGGGGGACCAGCTGATGCCTTGCTTCAGCCGCTGGGCGGTGAACCAGATCTTGATCTGCTCCTCCGGGAACTTGGTGACCACGGTCAGGTAGCAGAGCTCCGCCTTGGTGGGGTACGAGAACTTGCTGAAGGAGGTCTTGAGGTAGGGCGAGGAGTCCATGGAGGCGCTGTAGGTGGGGATGCTGCTCAGAGGAATCATGACCTGGACACAAAGTCAGTTGGGAAAATAACCATGAGATGACGATCATACATAGTCAAATAAACATTGTTTGACAAACTGTTTGAATAGAGGAACACATTAAGAGACAACTACTCATCATTTAGCAAAAAACATTAACACATCGTCAATCATCGTAATCATTAAAATGATTAATAGAGAAAAATCGAGTCACACATTTAAAAACAAATTGAGAACAACGGGGACACCTTGGGAAGGTTTTTAGAAGAAGCCGAGGAAGAGTTGGACGAGCCCGAAGACACCGTGATGGGGGAAGACTGGTGAAAGGTTCTGTTCTGCACCACTGACACCACCTTCAAAAGAGAGTCGGTGAAAGGGCCGTTTTAAATCTTTAAATCAACGCAAGGAGAGAAAAGGACCCATGAAGGTAGGTAGGGTATGGAGACCGACCTGCGTGATGGCCGTCTTCAGCATGGGCAGCGACCCCGAGCCGTTGACTATCTGGATGGCCGAGGGCAGGGACACCTTGGTGACGCCGTTGTGAACGATGGTGGGGACGTGGGTGACCGTCACGGTTGGAGTGTCTTTCCTCTCCACCAGCCTCGAGGACGAGACGGTGACGGTGTCCGAGGAGGAGGAGTCGTCCGAGCCCGCGTGGGACACCACGATCCGCTTGGCCTCGGACCTCCCCTTCAGCCTCCTCATGATGGGGGTCTTGGTGATGGAGATCTCAGAGTCCCTCGCCGCGTCCGGCTCGACCACCAGGTTCTGCTCCACCACCACCCGGCGCTCCCTCCTCCGCAGCTGCAGGGTGGTGTTCATCGTGCTGGGGTGGACGCGGGCGTTGTGGAGCGCCAGCCCCTCGAACTTTGGCGCCGACGCGCCGCAGTCCACGCACAGGAAGCTGGGGTCGGCGCGGAAGTCCGGGTGCCCGCTGTAGACGTGGTCCAGGAAGAGGTTCAGGTCGTGGGTCTCAAAGTTACAGGGCCTGCAGGTGTAGGTGCCGGCCCCTTCCCCCACCTCCTGCTTGCCGCCCTCCCCCCCGTGGTCTAGGGGGCTGTGCCGGCCCCCCGCGGAGCCCCAGGCCTGACGGACCAGGACGGGGGGCTCTTGCTCCAGCTCCTCCCGGAGGTGCACGCGCTTGGTGGGGATCATGCACGGGACGGTGGACTTCCTCTTGCTCGCCATGGCGACGGCGGGTCGGGGGCTGGTTTGGTCGTCGCTGTGAGCGGAGGGTGACGCGCTAGCTGGTTGCTTCCCGGTTGCCTATGGGCCAGCCATGGGGGGGGGGGGACTCTGGACAATGTCCATAGCTCTCGGAGGCCGGCCCCCTTCGTGGTCCTCAGTACAACTTCAAAGGAGAACTGGAAACAAAAACAGGAAAATGTCAGAGTCCTACAGCAGCACAGCGTTAGCCCACACCTGTAAGGCTGGATTCCTCATACACAAAGACATACAAGGTAAAGTTGTGAACACAGGAGAAGAGATGATCGGAGCGTCAAACAACAAGAGACGTGCCCTACCCTATGCTTTCCCAGCGGAGCAGCACTCAAGCACTCACACAACTTTCTGTCCTTTAGGTTAAATACACCCCCCCCCGCTCCGCCCCTTTCAAAAAAAAATATGTGTGTAAGGTCCAGAGGCCACTTAAACCCCCCGTAGTCTCAGCACCGCTTGCTCCTCTCCAATAAAAAATCCCTTCTTTCTCCTCACCTCCCCGGTCCGAGAAACTCACGGCTATCTCTTTTATGAGGGTATTCAAGCTCAGCCTGCTCCCTCACTAAGGGCTTTTTGGGAGAGCTCCTGTCTACCCCTTTCCTACCCCTCCCCCATGACTCCTTTCCTCTCTCACTTCCCCTCGTTCAAACACACCCCCACAGCGGAGGCTCACCATCATTCTATTTTATGCAAACCTCCCCGGTTCCACATAGTAAAAATACACGCCATGTTTTGCAACCGGAACACTGGCTTCATGAGAAGACGGTGGCGAGGGAGCGAGAGAGCCAGCCAACTCGTCTGGTTCAGGTGAACGGGCGTCCTGAGAAGGTGTGACTTTAAAAAGCTGACCACTAATTACGACGTTGAGGTGTGGATGAGCACGCGGTCTGGAATGATCAGAATCAGAGCCGGCGTGAGTCACCTTTACCCCGAATCCCTTGCCTCCGCCACACAAAATGGTGCCGCTTCCTGTGTGGAGTAGAACACCCCCCCCCTCACCTCCCCTCAGCCACCCCACCCTTCTCCAACCACCAACACTGCTTGCGAAGACCTTAATACGGTGGCGTTGGAAGCGCAGGGCAATGATACTGCACCCGGCTGACGCTGAGCCTCCAACGCCTGCTGGTCTAACCTCCGCTTTCCTGGAATACCTTGATGCCTGCGTGACTTCAGCGGCCACATCAACAACAACAACGACGATGACGACCGACCACACAGTACCGGCACAGCGTGATCCAGCACGACCATTCCCCAACACGAGTCAGACTGCTTTGCTTACGTCTAGCCTAGATAATCTGGCCGAGGCTCAGCTCTCGCCAAAGCTTCGCCATCGCCTGTGCGATGAGTGATATAGGTCAACGCCATCTCGCAGTAACCCAGTTCTTGTTCCACCCAGCTCCGGGCCCCGCTCCGCTGCCTTCCCGCTCCCACTCTGGTGCACGCCCACACGCAGGCGAGCCTCGCCAGAGAAAGGTCACGGTGCATTAGCTCAGTTAACCCCTCGCGCAACTGGATTGAGTCCGACGCCCAGTGACACCGCCGAGGCGACGCTAGCATCCGGAGTTTCTCCTGGAGCGCTGATAAGAGTTCTGACGGTACCGATATTAAGTTGGTCCGCCGACGCAGGCCCGCAGCCCGGCTAAACCGCGTTGCAGAAGTTGTGAAACAAAAACGCCACAAAGTGACAGAACCCCATTTCGACATTGGTCGTCATTGGCGGCGGTTGTCTGAACCCTGAAAACACTGCTGAGCAACATCTTTCTGCAGCTTTTCTGTCGCCAACGGTAGAGCTCTGTGTGTGCCGTGGGCGTGCGAGGGGTTAACAGGCAAACTGAGTTGGCCACTGTGAAGGGGAACGTGATGCCCCATGTTCCCCCTCCTCACCCCCCAGGGAGTGTAACTGCCCTTGGCTCGGGCTGTTGTGCTCCCCTCCTACACCCCCTGCCATTCAGTTCTGCATCAGGGGGCACAGCTCTGCCAAGGCAGGCTGGTCACATGACCAAAACACAAAGGCTTATGGGTGGGCAGTCCCAGCCATCCATCACGTGGGTCTGCAGGGTGGGGTAGGGGGATGACACGAGAGAGAGAGAGAGAGAGAGAGAGAGAGAGAGAGAGAGAGAGAGAGAGAGAGAGAGAGAGAGAGAGAGAGAGAGAGAGAGAGAGAGAGAGAGAGAGAGAGATGGGGGATGGGCAGCCGCGTTGGGGTGAGACCAGAGCGAGGGAGGAAGAGAGGGAGGCAGAGAAAGAAGGGGTGTTAACAGTCGCGGAGGAAGCACTGAGGTGTTTCTGCAAGGAATTTTCTGATACCACCCTCCCTACCAACCCCCGCTCTACAACACACAACTCTTGCTCTGCACTACAATCAGAGTCGTTCCCCCAATGCTCCACGCTCCCTCCCTCCCTCCCTCCCTGCCTCCCTCCCTCCCCCCTCCCTTCCTTCGCTGCACTGCGAAGTCTGGAATGTTCCAGCCGGGCTCTCTAGCCACTGGACACGACCCGAGTGCTGAGGGCTTCAACGCCTGGGCTACAAATGTGTGCACGGGTGACCACGTTTAAATAGCGCCACGCATGTCGCCACCGCTAGCACGAGGAATACCCACCCTGAACGCAATCTACATTGGCGCCGTCTACGGTGTTCTCCTTGCGGACATCTGGATAAGCCCGAGCAGTAGTCGTGGTATTCAAGACGACGACAACGGGGTTGGGTGGGGGGGGGGGGGGAATGTAACTGTTAACTGTAACCGCTTCCCAACGCCTACGCTAAGGATCCCCACCCCATAGAGCTCCTCGTGTGAATAAAAGCTTAAAAGATTATTTCAAAAAAGTTAGGGAAAAGTTACGCATCCCTCAGAAAAAGAGAAGCGGTGACGAGCGAAACGTGTCGAAAAGAGGACGACAAGACGCAGAGGCTGAGAAAAATAAGTTGGGCAATTGTGAAGGACTTCATAATCATAATAAAAAATAAGGCCTTTGAGGTGGGTTAGGCTTGATGCAACAACACCGGGCGTTTGAGAGAGTCTTTGGCTCCTTGGTGTGACGGCAATAGCCCAAGCCGAATTAAGGTCAGAAATATTACGCTTTCACTGACCATATGGCAACAGAGCTTCTGCACGCCTGTTAAATGCGTCAGAGCTTGCAAACGCGGGTTTCCTGTGAATAAAGGGGGAGACATTGAGTGTGTGTGTGTGTTCGTACATTCATGTTTGTCTATGTATGTGTTTGTGTGCGTGTGCGTGGCGTGCGGGGGTGGGTACTTGCATGCCTGTGTGAGGCTTGTTTACCGAAGCACTGTGGCGGCCATTTTTTACTGTGTATGAGACAGAGAGAGAGAGACAGCGAAGGGGGGGGGAAGAGAGAGAGAGAGAGAGAGAGAGAGAGAGAGAGAGAGAGAGAGAGAGAGAGAGAGAGAGAGAGAGAGAGAGAGAGAGAGAGAGAGAGAGAGAGAGAGAGAGAGAGAGAGAGAGAGAGAGAGAGAGAGAGAGAGAGAGAGAGAGAGAGAGAGAGAGAGAGAGAGAGAGAGAGAGAGAGAGAGAGACTCAATGACATCCAAACAGAATAGCCAAGTCCTGTTTTGAAATCATGTCCAAGCAATGTCCCTGAATTGCCAGTGCTCCACCTTCCTTCATCCCTTGGCCTGACTTTAGTCTAGGCCGAGGCTATATCCTCTGTGTGCGAGGCCAATAATAGCCTTCATAGTCACTCCCTCTCCCTGAAACACACACACACACATCCGGAGGGCCTCCGATTAGTCTAGCTTACTCAGAGTCTACCTGAACGCACCCACAACAAGACTCTTTGTAGATCCTGAATCACGATCGTTCTGGCTGTTCTGACGTCCGAACGACGTGCATCAGTCTTCCACAAATGGTACGGGTACGGTGTGACAAACGGACGATTTTTGTGTTCCAACTTATCCAATTCTTCTGTTTCCTCTCCCCCACAGCACAGCACCTCAACCCCCCCTCCTCCCCCCCTTTCCACTCCCCTCTGAGCAAGTTGGGCCCAGCGAGACAGGTCGGCAGCGCCACTGGTGTGTTACTGTCCCCATGGCAACCACCTCCTACCCCCTCTCTCCCACCAGCTCATTTCTCTAAAGCACAAGCGAGCGTGGCACTGCGCGCAGCCCCCCCCCACACACACACACACACACAAACACGCACATACACGCATGTGTGCATACACACATGCACACACCTCATACCCCATCCAGGCTCTTGATGGGCTTGTTTTTCCACACAGCACAGTGAGTGCTGATTGGAGAGTCCCTGCCCAGCTCCTATTTCAGTGCCTCTCATGCGGCGTTCATGTCTCCCAGCTAGGTGTGGTCGCTGCCACCGTCCCGCGCGATTGGCCAAAGCCGATGGCGTCTCTTCCTGTTCCCTCACAGTGCTCCACTTTGTCCACACATCTGCCCGTGGCCAGTGTCCTGCTTGGCCCCTCCAAGCCGGTTCACAAACCTCAGCAGAGGCCCTCTGGAGAACGAGAGAGTAAAGGTGATTCTGATACCCGCCAGGGCCATCAGTTTATTTTCTGCCATCTGCAGACCTCAACCCAACCTGTTTATGGATGTCCTACACGTTATCTCCAGGAGCCACGACACACGACAGCAGCCATGCTCCGATCTGACAGGCCACGGTCTAAAGTTCACTTTTAGAGCATTTTCTCTTTTTCTTTTTCTTTTCTTTTTTACACGCCAGAGTGGAAACATCTACTGACCAGGCAATTGTTTTGATATTTAGCCTGGAACCAACCGGAAATTGGTATTCTTCTGGCTGAGGGATAATTGCATTTCTCCAACTCTAGCAACCAGAGTCTAACCTCAACCTCCGCGCCGCTACACAATCCCCCATACCCCCCTCCCCACCCCACCCCCATCTGCTGCGGAGCCCGCTCAGGTCACTGTGCGGATGGCTGCCTGAGTTGCAGGAGGCTGCACTACTGAGGCCACTGGCAACGCAGGCGTTAAAAGTGGATTGGTGAGAGAGGAGGGAGGGGGAGAAAAAAATGGCGGAGCACCATGCTCCTTGCTGTTCCAACCTAAAATGGCTGACATCACAGGCTGTTTACCAGCCACCAGATCAGAGGCAGCCACTGACCACCAAATGTTAATGCAGCGGGGCTAGTCGGCCGCCCGACTAATAGCAAACATTAATTCATTCACTTATTGATTTATTTGTTTATCACGCCAATTTTTAAATGAAGAGGTCGGGGGTTAAGACGCAAGTTCATCCTGAGTTTAAATCATGGTCAAGATGGGGATCTACAATAAACAATTGAGTTAGCCAATGAATCCATCCCCTGGCCCCCCTTTCTGTCGATAACGTGGCAGACCAAATATGAATCAGAGGCTTGTGAAAACACTCGTGAGCATGATGGAGGACGTGTAAAGCATAAGGTCCAAGGAGGATCGCTCTAGGAAGTAAGGTTGAGTAGGGAGAGAGCTCTAGGAGGTAAGGTTGAGTAGGGAGATTGCTCTAGGAAGTAAGGTTGAGTAGGGCGAGAGCTCTAGGAGGTAAGGTTGAGTAGGGCGAGAGCTCTAGGAAGTAAGGTTGAGGAGGGAGAGAGCTCTAGGAGGCAAGGTTGAGTAGGGAGAGAGCTCTAGGAAGTAAGGTTGAGTAGGGAGAGAGCTCTAGGAGGCAAGGTTGAGTAGGGAGAGAGCTCTAGGAGGTAAGGTTGAGTAGGGAGATCGCTCTAGGAAGTAAGATTGATTAGGGAGAGAGCTCTAGGAAGTAAGGTTGATTAGGGAGAGAGCTCTAGGAAGTATGGTTGAGTAGGAAAAAAGATCTGGAAAGTAAGGTTGAGTAGAGAGAGGGCCTTAGGAGGCAAGGATGGGTAGGGGGAGGGCTCTAGGAGGCAAGGATGAGTAGGCGGGGGGCTCTAGAAAGTAAGGATGAGTAGGCTGAGGGCTCTAGGAAGTAAGCTTGAGTAGGAAAAAATTTCTAGGACGTAAGGTTGAGTCGGGAGAGAGCTCTAGAAAGTAAGGTTGAGTCAGTTGACGTAACAGCCATCAGTTCAGATCAACGCCACCACATCATAACAGGATGTAATGCTGTGGGGGCATAAAGATAAACCTGTTGAAAGACCATCTGCTTGCCATTTTCAGGGCAAGGGATATCCAGCCTGCAAGCTATTTAACACATATATACATGGACAAATAAACACACACACACACACACACACACACACACACACACACACACACACACATACATATATAAAAAAATAATCCGCAACACAAATCTGCTAATTTGCCTAAACCGAGGGAAAATAAGTGATGAATAGATAATATGATTAGGCTGATGTTCTGTGTGAGGATATTAGACGAGTAGTTTTTAAAACTTTGGCTTGCTTCCTTAAGTCACACTCGTGAAACAGTTGACATGATAAATAACTCAAAGCATCCATTCACATTATGTTAACTGTGGAAAACTATGTATAAGCCTTGTCTACCAAATAAACATAATAAACAAACGTGTTATGGAAAGCATAACGGACTTTTAACATCAGTCATACACAGTTGTCAAAATATTATAAAGGTCAGTACAATTAGGAGTAGGATCACTCGGTACTCCTTGGCTGTATTGCGTACGTAACGCCAACATGAAGACAGATAGGCAAAACTAAATAATAATCGGCAGATAATTGAACAATAACCATTTTTATAACATTTACAAAAACAATACAAAGCGATTGTTTCAAACTTGTTTCGCAGAGTATCGCAGAAGCCTTTGACGGGGGGGGTTTAAATCCAAGGGGTATGGATATGTATTAGGCATATACACACCTATCATCATGTATAGGTTAATCATACAAACTTATGGATAGTGGTATTTGTCATACGATACAAAAACGAGCCGCCTCTGTGAGCGCCGCTTGATGCATTCCTCAAAATGAAAGCTCGTACAATGTAGCGCGCATGTTGATCCTGCGCTCAAGTTGGAGAGAGCCTTAATAACTTCACAGCCCGAATACATTCAATCTTCACAAACACGCGAGCCGATTTAAAGTGATAGCAAAGGCAAGCCCCCAAAACTAATCGCCCCCTTGCTGTCGCCATTTTAAGCAAGCGACATGCAGCTGGCCAACGCTGCTTAGCGCAGCCCGCAAAGGTAGGCTAATATAGCTCCTGCAACTTTGGAAAGGTAGACAAACACTTTTTAGCATACGGTAAAATCCCCACTCACCTCTTTGTCCAAGCCAAACTGTTATGGTAGCGGTAGAAAAGTAAAAAAAAATGATACGGTTTCAGCAAGACAGATACATTACTTGGTATTTGTTTATGTATTATACTAAGGTGTATATCCCCCTTCTTAATCGATGGATGATGAGCGTGACACTGGAGCAGGGTCGCACAATGGCCCCTTTCTCTTGTTTATTTCGAATGGCTCTCGGTATCAGGCAGGCAGAGTGGAAGAAAATACGACGTACGTACCCAGTGAAGAGACAGACACGTGATGCAAACGTCACTGACGGTCGAGACTTCGAGTCGGCGTGAGAGCTCCACTGTGTGTGGAGAGAAGCAAGTGAGTCAGACAGGCATCCCATCATCATGCATGACAATAATAAAGTGAACGGCGGTACTCAAGTTTGGGATGACCTATGGGAGATACGAGATCTTCCTCAATTAACTCGCAATCAGGCTACCAGGCTACCTGCCCCCAAGGTAACTTCCTGAAAGCCAACCCTGCGCACTGTTTTAGGACCCCGACCCCCCCCCCCCACCCCCCCCCCCCCCCACACACACACACACACACACACACACACACACACACACACACACACACACACACACACACACACACACACACACACACACACACACACGTATCCGTGCCCTCCCCAAAACACATTCACACACCCACACGCACCTACACTCTCTCCCCGCCACACAAAGAGACAATCACACACACACACACACACACACACACACACACACACACACACACACACACACACACACACACACACACACACACACACACACACACACACACAAACGCTCGGATAGACACACACGCACACGCACACACACATTCCAAAAAACTAATTTAAGTTATGTTCGGGAAGTTGTCATCCAAGGCCTGCAATTGGACACAAATAATATACCACAATCACTTTCCACACCAATCAACCAAGCTTGTGAGTTGGTTCTTTGTCGTAGTTTTACATATGTTTATTTTCTTCAGGTATTAAAGGTGTGTGAATGAGCGCGCTAGGCCTATCTGTTGATGGTTTATACGTGTTCTGTTTTATAGGCCTACGATGTCAAATTAGATGTAGGCTCTATTTCCATAGGCTAATTACAAGGGTGTCATTGCCTGAATATTAATTAAACATATCCATATTGTTTTGAAAACTGTTTAGTCAGCGCCGTTTTCCTCTCACCACTCAATAACAGAAATCAATACTTCTGCAAACAATACATTGGTTTACCTCGACACAGGGACGGAGTCTAATTAATTTTACCATAGGCTTTAATTGCACAGAAAGCAAAAGCACACAGACCACGTGTAATTATCAAATAATAATTATTAAGTAAAACACATAAGTGAAACAAATTATACAACAGTGATTTGTAAGTAACGGTTAGATGGGCAGTTCGGAATTTAAATACATGTTTTAATTAACGGCTCTGACAAAGAACGCCCTCTGCTGGAGTTCCAGGCTCAATAACAAACGGTATCCAGCCAACTCAAATATCGCCATAGGCCAAACAATGCACTGCAATTGGATTGAGAGCCAGAAACAATTATGGCCTGAGTAAAAGCATTTTTTCTGCTGTGGACCCTTTTCCTGTGTCAGATATAACCTGTGAGCCTCCTATCATTTATTTTGATGTAACTTTTATATTGCAAATACTCGTCAGTAAAGGTTTGTTTAATCAACTTAAAGCAAACTAACTGAAAAACCTGGGACCTTTCCAAGACCAGGCAGTCATGAAACCAGGTAAATACTATTGCAGAACGTTTGAAAGAGGAGCCCTAATTGAATCACTTGTACACACATGTGAATATTACATACACATTTAGTTGCTGTAGTTTTCACTCATCTATTATCTAATAAATGGGATCTAATAATATAAGGGCCAGCAGTATTGTTTGAATAATTGAGGTGCAGTCCATTACAATATTGTGCATCAGGTTTCTTGCCACTGAATGCAGAGGCGGCATTCTGCTGGACGTAAGTGATAGCAAATGTAGCACTCCAATTTGCAGCCCATTGAAGGTCGATACTATTAGTGGTGGTGGGACCCCATTTGATAATTTTGCGAAACTGGCCATGTATCTATGTTTTGTGAGGACATCTACAGGCTTTCTTGAGACATCAGCTAAGTGCCAGGTGATAATGTCATACTGATGTCTCTTTCTAAAGTTTATACAAGTGTAACAGACTGTTCTGTGCTTAGTTTGGAAAAGGAGGTGTGTCCCTCGTGAGTTGCCGGGACATGACATGAGGGACATGACATACAACCATCTTGTCATTAGATGGCACTGTCGAAAATCAAGTTGTTTTTTGTTAACGTCGAAGCGACGTCGCAGTTTGTGATTGGTTGTCGTTTCTGGGGTCAAACTACTCTGCGCATGCCCAGAACGTTGATTTTTCTGCTGGACCGCAATCTGTCATATCAGCATAGGGTTTTATTTCTCCTCACTGACTCAAAGACATTTAAATAACTTTCAACCGAAGGAATATCAAATACAGTTGTCCTGCCTAACGACCTAACTGGATTGAACGTTCAGCCGAATATCTCTGTCACTCACCGGCGTAACAAACTCAGAATGAGGAACGGTTCCAAGCGGAAAGAAGAGATCCATCTCGTCAACGGAGGTGTGAAGCAGTCCTCATGGGGCAAAGCCTTCAACAGTCATGCTGTCTGGGAGGAGAAGGTAAGCAGAGGGCCTCGGACGGCTAGTCTACAAGGACTATAGTCTGTAGTAGTGTAGTTTGCAGAGCTTAATTGCCATATAGTTAAATCTATTCGCTTGTCGTCATCGAAGGATTGGAAATGTTATTCCCCCTAGCGTTGACCTTAGCAGGATAACAGTGTACACACAACTAACACTTGCTGGGTATTACATACTCTATTCCCACACAAGCTTTTGACCCACAATTAAAACAATTACAAACAAGAATTGCAGTGCTTTTATCCATCGTTTTACCCACAAAGGGTTATTCCTAAGGTTCTGTTCTTTTTGGGTCCTATTTATTGCATGCATAATATGAATGTTATTCATTGTTATCGCAGTAGTCAAGTATGGTAATGAATACCTCAACATTAATCATGCCAATCTTTTCTTAAACAGGATGAATTTTTAGATGTAATTTATTGGATCAGGCAAATCATTGCTATAATCCTTGGTGTGGTATGGGGTGTCGCGCCACTGAAGGGATTCTTGGGAATAGCCATGTAAGTATTGATTGTTACCGTTATTTTTGTTCCAGCTGACCATTAAGTCCTATTTTTTTTTTTTTTATAGGCAACAAATAGCCTTGTATATTATAAAGATTGGCATTTTGGTAATCCTTTTTGTTTTCTTCCTTTCAGATTCTGCATCATCAATGCTGGCGTTCTCTATGTGTACTTCAGTAGTTTCCAGCAGATTGACGAGGAGGAGTATGGGGGCACCTGGGAACTCACTAAAGAAGGCTTCATGACATCTTTTGCTTTATTTCTGGTAAAGATTCTCAACTCTTTATGCAAACAATTCGACGTTTTAAGTAATCAAGTGAACTTGCAGTATAAATCAGCTTTAAGCAATTGCTTACAATTTAAATGGTTTGAGGATAGAATGTACGATTTATTTATATGATTATCTGCCAGTTTTCTGGCTTTAAGGTGTTAACTCTCCATCAAACTATTTGCATGTTACACTTCTACCCCCAATTCTCTCTCTAATGCTGGCATACACGTCCACCTTCATCATATTCAGCTGACTGGAGCTAATGCAATTTATTGGGCTTCTGTTTAGGGCGACACCGTTCCATTTCTTAAAGACAATACTTCTTTCATGCATCCTTTTATTGATTTTTTTTTTGACTCATTACATTTATTTGAAAATGGAAACCACTTTTAGTAATGCTGTTTGGATTCGTGCTTTATTTTACTGAAAAACATAATAATGATGATAACAATAGCTATAGCAAATCACTTAGCCTTTTTTTTTTACAGAAACTTAAGTTTTACAATGTCCCAATCTTATTCATCATAAAGGCTTCCCATCACAATTTATTCAAGTCCATTTCTTTATTCCATGACTCTAATGCCAATCAAGGCAATGAACGCCTCTAGTCTCAAATGAGACTATCAATATCATGGATGTTATACTTGTTGGGCGCTAAATCCTTTCATACACATGAAAACTGCCCTACAATTAATTGGATAGCCTTATTATTTACATTCTGTTAAAGCACATTTTTGGAAATATAGTAAACTGAAGAGGAAATTTGGCCAATCACATTCCACAGATTGTAGCTCACACACTGACCAAGCACAGTACCCCGACCACCATACTCATCTTGATTGTGTTTTATGTTCTTCTCTTCCCAGGTGGTGTGGATAATATTTTACACAGCACTTCATCATGAATGAGAGAAGACCACCGGGGAGAATTCATTCAAACAAACATTTCAATTGAAGGAAAAATGTCAAGACACAGCATAGAAGTACATAGAGAGAGCGGTACCAGCAGGACCTCTCCCTTGAGCAGTGAGCGGCTCCTTCGGAGAACATCATTGCTAAATACATTACAATAGGTCTTGACAGTCCCAGAGATACTTCACGTACCTCTGTATCTCCTCTAAAATATGTTTTACTTTCTCCAACCGACAACGTTATGATCCATTAAGAAACACTATTTAACTTGAAATTAGTTGGGAAAGATACTGCAATTCCTTGCTGGAACATTGATGTGATGAAATGTTTTAATCCATGTTTTGAAATGATGTCATCATTGGCCATTGGTAAAACAATGTAAGCACCACATGTCAGTCTTTAAGAGTGTAATGCAGCAAGTCATTTTTTTTGATAACAAAACAAAATACATTCAAGTTTTTGGCTTTCCTTTTCTTAATTTTCAGGATTATTCTGCTTTATTGGCCCCTATACCTAACATGTGATTTATACACAAATATCTTACTTTAAAATTGGCTGATCAAAATCAATCAGTCCAGACCTAACAGTTCCAATGCTGCCACACTAGGAGACTGCGTAAGAAACAAAGAACAATATATGCATGTATTGAAGGGCATAAAGTCCATTGAATAAAGCTTGAACTGTTATATGCACTGCCATGATTTGCTACTAGTATGTATGGTGTCATTTGTCTTGGATGGATTGTAAGTAGTGGATATAATTAATTTTAAGTTTTTCTTTTAGTTTTTACATGTGTAGCTTCCTGATAAGTTCTTACCTAATATTTTGGAACTCGTTTAAACACCCTGATTTATAAATGTCCCAAATTTAATTTAATTTTTTGATTTAAGTCCATATTATGTCATGCTGTTTTTTTCTATGTATTAGTTATATCTCAACTGATGTAACAGACCACTCAGTATTTTATAGTGAATACATTTAATGACAGCCATTGTAAGGTGACTAATGATAATAGTAGGTACATCATGGAAGGTTTTTGCGAGGATTGTATTTTCTGACTGGGCTCTTTTGAAATATCACAATAAAGTAGGCTTCGTGTAGCCTCCATTTTCCAGGAGATTGTCTGTGATTGATTGTTAATTCGTTTGACTTAACCATAGGCAATATTTTTGAAATATGTCCTAAGCATGGTTTGTTGAATAATATAAGCCTTTTGAAAAAGTAAAATGACGAAGCATGATTGTTATATTTTTCAGCTCACTCAGTAGAATGATGCGTAGGCCTACCTAGTCTTTGGGTGACATTCAAAAATTCGAAATCCCGACACGTGACGTCACCGACCGATTGAGAAATATGTGACGTAGAGCCAAAATGGCGACTCCCCTCTCCACGATGAAATTTTGGAAGCCGGGTAAGTAAGGCAAAACACGCATTTTGTGCATAAATACATTGTTTCTGTTTCTCTATCTAGCAGTTAATCATTTTCTGTGACTTATTGGACTGTCGTCAGTCCCTATGACGCACCTTTCGGTGGTTGCTGCGTGATATGCAGACTGCAGCTAGTTCATCAATGGGTTCCGCTGCCTCGACAGAGTAGCAATGCAGGACTGCACTGTGTCATAAGAAGAGGTCTCAAAGTATGAAGGTTTACAATGAAATGGCAGTGGTGCTGTTTCTGTTGGCTGATTTTTTTTGTGTACCATACCATTATGCTGATCGCAAATGGCATGCTGTACTTATAAACGAGCAACACAGCACGTATTTATTTAATAGTTAATGTGAAATGTATCCATGTACGCAATTATAAATGCTTAAACTGTTTCAGTTCCCTGTGTTGTTGCAGTAGCTGTAATCGAAAAAAGACAATGATGCTCAATCAACCATATACTATCCCATTCTGCTCCACCAGGATCAGAGGCACCAGGGATCACAGAGGAGCGGGAGCTCACGTCTGAGACCACCGGTTCCCCAGTCATATTCAACCCGCATACTGCTCTCTCCATAGAAAAGCAACGACAGAAACTCCCTGTCTTTAAGGTTGCCCACAACTATCCAATAGTATTAAATGGATAAAATACCTAGTAGTTAACTCATTGGTGTGACTGTATGTTGTACCTTCTACACAATATATTCTATTCATATATTCCCTAAAATATGTTTCCAGCACAGAAACAACGTATTGTACTTGGTGGAGAGCTACCAGACAGTAATCATCGTCGGTGAGACAGGATGTGGAAAAACCACACAAATTCCTCAGGTTTGTACAGCTCTAGATTCAGTTGTGGTCCTTGAACCCTGAACCATTTGAATGCATCCGGATTCAACAAGATTCAGATGTTCCTACGTAGAATATGCACCAAACGAAAAAAGCCGCAGTGCTCTCCAATGCAGCAGTTGAATCGTGTCCTTCAACCGGCGTTTTCCCCATTGTGTATCAACACAACCTTCAAAATATGCTTTGTGTTCTCTTTTGAGTTCAGAACAAATGAGCCCAAACTTTTCTGTTTCATGCCTGGCCTGCTGTACTCATTCATTGAGTCTATCTCTTTCCCGCGTCGCTCTTGTTCTCATTGTGTTCCCTGCCCTTTTGATGTTCCTCTCCTCAGTACCTCCTGGAGGCTGGCTGGGCAGCGGAGGGAAGAGTCATCGGAGTGACACAGCCCCGCCGCGTCGCAGCCATTTCTGTAAGGTTTTAAACTCGAAGACACATGAACGTCACATGGGCCAAACATTCACCCATTCATGCAAACATTCACACACCGATGGCAGTGCCGGTCATGCAAGGAGACAGCCAGCTCGTCGGGAGCAGTTAGGGTTAGGTGCCTTGCTCAGGGACATCTTGACACTCAGCTAGGAAGATCTGGGGATCGTTCGCTGGTTACCAGCCAACCCACTGTACCTCCTGAGCTACTGCCGCCCTGTCAAACTCACCAATCACCTGCTAATGTTCATTGAGATGCAGGTTGAAAATAACGTAAACGGACTTGACTAAGATGTGTCTGTCCATCTTCTGGTAGGTGGCTAATCGTGTTGCAGAAGAGAGGGGGGCCCTCCTGGGACACGAGGTGGGATACACCATCCGATTTGATGACTGCTCTGATCCCCAAGCTACCAGAATCAAGGTATTACTCCTTCTGAATGTCATTCATCTTCTGACATATGTGATATCTGTTAATCAGAGTATTTGCTTATTCGTGCCTGTCTTCCTTAGTTTCTAACAGATGGCATGCTGGTCCGTGAGATGATGGCTGATCCTCTTCTGAAAAAATACAGGTAGCCTAATATATTATTAAACAGGAGCATTGCACTGAAGGAGAAAAGCCATTTTTGACCTATACAGTCTACTGTGTTAATTTTTCCCAGCGTGTTGATGTTGGACGAGGCCCACGAGAGAACCCTTTACACGGACATCGCCATTGGATTACTGAAGAAGGTAACATTGATATTTGGACATTCATACTGTATACTGCCGCACAAATAAATTATCGTCGTGTTCAGTCAACAACACTCACATCACCCCATCCTGTCATTCAATGTCCCTGGCTGCCGATCCTCTCCTCCCTGGAATAGATTCAGAAGAAGCGGCGAGACCTGAGACTGATCGTCGCCTCTGCCACACTGGATGCCAAGGTGATTATGTTCCCTCCAAACAGCTGCACTGTTACGCCCTCCAGACGGAGCTCAAAGCAATGCCTTCACAAGAGATCGGTAGATATCTCCAGGCAAGATATTATCTGGCACGGTTTGCGTCAAATAAAGTGGATGTAGCACAACGTATTGTTCATCTGGACATAAACGTCATCCCCATTATTATCACTTGTATCGAGTTGCCGCATTTTTTTAGTGGAGTTTTGACAGAATAGCTAAGGGGGTGTTTTTTTCTCTTTGTCTCGCGTATGCTCAAATCTTTTATTGGCTTCATCTTTCCTCCTCTGAAGAAATTCCAAGAGTTCTTCAACCTGAACGAGACCGCAGATCCTAACAAGGACACGTGTGGTATACTCACAGTAGAAGGTCGCACGTTCCCTGTGGACATGTTCTACACCATCAGGTATTCAAGGAACTGCCAACCTGAATAACAGCCTTTTTGTAGGTAACTGCAGGCAGTATTGTCGCTAAACCCCTTTGTCTGCTGTCTTTGTTTGGTTCTTCAGTCCTGTACCAGACTATGTGAAGGCCACGGTGGAAACTGTGATGAAGATCCATGAAACAGAAGATGATGGAGATGTTCTTGCTTTTCTCACTGGGCAGGTTAGTAGCCATGATCTATCTCCTCTGGATAAGGTATTTTTTTTATCTTTCATAACCATTTAAATATTCTTGTGTTTTTTTTTTATTATTATTTTTTTTTTTATAGGAAGAGGTGGAGAAGGTGGTTTCTCTGCTCCAGGAACAGGCTCGCTCTCTGTCACGTTACGGCATGAAGAAATATCTGCGGGTGATGCCCATGTACGCTGGACTGCCATACGCTGAGCAGATGAAGGTCTTTGAGAGGGCACCACCCACTGTCCGCAAGGTGAACGCTTCCTTTGGTGTACTAGTTCCATGGATTCTTTTTCCGCACCTATTGTTCATTCAGATTTGCCATAGTTGTTTTCAAAATGATGTATGTTTGTTCACAGCTTGTTTTATTCTCACCGCACAATTTGTGTATAGCATTGTAACCTCCAAACCAATCCAGTCAATCTGAACCTCGACTATTTGTACCCTCAGGTGATTGTGGCCACCAACATAGCGGAGACCTCCATCACTATCAACGGCATTGTGTTTGTAATTGACTGTGCATTCGTGAAGTTGAGAGCCTACAACCCTTCCACTGCCATCGAGTCCCTGGTGGTCAGTCCCATATCTAAGGCCTCGGCCAGCCAGAGGGCTGGAAGGGCTGGCCGCAACCGCTCTGGGAAATGCTTCCGACTATACACAGGTATGCAGTGAATAAGCATGCCTTACACCAGGGATGGGCAACTGGCGGCCCGCGGCCCGCATGCCCACTCAGCCCGCACATAATTATAAAAAAAAAAAAAAAAAAAAAAATTATAATAATAATAATAATTGATCGAGTTACAGAAAACTCGTTCAAGAAAGATGAGAAGAATTCATAGAATTCAAAGGCAAACCCATGCGTCTAGTTTGCTTAGAAGCGATATCAGTCATTAAAGATCCACTTAAGTCGCCACTACAACTACTACAACTGTTTGTTGGGTTTGAGTTCATTGAGTTGTTGCACTTAATGTTGGGCCACTGTTTTTCAGTTTTTTGACTTCATTGAATGATGATGTATGTGAGCCCTTTGCACTGATAAAAATACTGACCATTCATGTGGCTGTTTGAGCATGGAAAACATGAAATGAATGTATGTTGGTTCAATTAACATACCGTACATAGGTTATGATTCTGGACGATTTTTTAGGTAGTGGCCATCGCCAAAATGCACCAGAATACTGGAAATCAACTACCAAATTCAAAATTATGTAGCTTCTCTCAGCTCACGTTTAGTTGAAGTGTGCAGTGATGTGGCCCTCCGATGGTTATGATAAAAAATGTGGCCCTCTTTATCATGAAAGTTGCCCATCCCTGCCTTACACGTTTGTTTGTGTGTGTGCTCTGTCTTGTCACATTGTGTCTACCCCTGTGCTGTCTCATCAAATTCTGTCCACCTCTATATGCCTTTTTAACAGAGGAGGACTATGAGAAGCTGCCAGCCTCTACTGTGCCAGAGATGCAGCGCACTAATCTGGCCCCCGTCATACTGCAGCTCAAAGCCCTCGGTATCGACAACGTGCTGCGCTTCAGCTTCCTCTCTGTAAGGGAACCCGCTTTGCATCCCAAGCGAGGCTGGGATGTGCCTTGTGAAAGCTAATTTCATTGTGATTGCTTTCTTAGGAAAATAAATTCAGCATATTGAGAGCCCATTATTATGATGACTTCCATGGTGAAACTAAACGCATCAACATATTTTGTTTACTTGCTCTACTTTATTCTCCTCATGCAGCCTCCTCCAGCTCAGTCCATGATCCAAGCGCTTGAACTGCTCTACGCTCTCGGAGGTGAGAGACAAATAGGGCAGCACAATGGTGCAGGGACTGTTGAGATAAGGTTTTAAGCCCTTCTGTTCAAGCATGAGGTTCCCAACCCACCCAGGGAATTCCCTTTTCCCTCTGTCCTTATCCTTTAATAGCAGCGTGCATGCGTTAACTCCTCCATCTACCTTAACATATTCAACCTTGAAACTCCTTACCATTATATGGCCTTAAACCTGGTGTGCATCTGTGATCTTGTGCTCAGGTCTGGACCAGTATGGACGTCTGACTGACCCTATGGGGGTACGGATGGCAGAGTTCCCATTGAGCCCCATGTTTGCCAAGATGCTTTTGGAGGCAGGGAATTACGGCTGCTCCAAAGAGATTGTAACCATCGCGGCCATGATGCAGATTCAAAATATTTTCGTGGTGCCATCCAATCAGAAGAAAGTGGCTGTAAGTGAATCATTGCTTGCATAAATAATTGTTATATATTGCTACACACACACACACCTGACACGCACATCTTATTTTTCAGGCACGTGAGCACCGGAAGTTTGCAGTTGCCGAAGGAGACCACCTCACCATGCTGAACGTGTACGAAGCTTTTATCAAGGTACGTACACTTAAGGCCCAATCCCATTTCTACCCCTTACCCCTTCCCCTTACCCCTCCCCCTTGTTTTGAAGGGGTAAGGGGTAGAAATGCCATTTCTACCCATTTCTACCTCATCCCATTTCTACCCCTTATGCCTGCCCCTTACCCCTTCCCCTTACCCCTTCAAAACAAGGGGGAGGGGTAAGTGGGAGGGATAAGGGGTAGAAATGGGATTGGGCCTTAGCCTGCTCCAACGAGCTCCTCTCCGTTGATGACAAAATAATAAATGGTTTTTAAAGCTTACAAGTATTCCTACCTACCTACCTACCTACCCACCCCCCATGCTTCCTTCTGCAGCACCAGAAGAGCTCCCAATGGTGCCAGGAGCACTTCCTCAATTACAAGGGCCTCCTGCGCGCCATCACTGTGAGGGAGCAGCTCAGACGGCTCATGAACAAGTTCAAGGTACCGCGGACTTCCAGCGAAGGTATGTCGTGTGTGTCTTCATGTCTGTTTGAATGTGTGAGAGAGAGAACTTGTGTGTGATTTGATCGGTGCACGGAGTGATGGGTGGTGTAACTCATGGTATTTTTTTGTTTTGTCGCACAGGCGACCCAGACGTGATCCTTAGGTGCATCGTTGCTGGGTTCTTTGCCAACGCAGCCCGGATTCACCATTCAGGTTCCTACAGGCGAGTCTTTCTTAGTCGTGTGTAAGTGTTCCAACTCTTATAATCGTTTGACAGGAATCTATATTTACCCTCATTGCTCTCCACTCTCTGCAGGACATTAAGGGATGACCGTGAGCTTCACATCCACCCAAGTTCTGTGTTGTACGGTGAAAAACCTCCCAAATGGTAAGAACACACAGTACACCTTAAAGGCATTAGGCACAGCATGCAAACATCAGCCTTGTCATATCCATGGCTCTAACGGATAGGGTTGCTACTTTGGACCCATGGGCCTGTCCACAGGTTGTCTAGTATGACTCCAGAATGTAGACACCATTATTTGTGAATTGGATTCAGTGATTTGTTTGCTTGCCTCCTCTTTTAGCTTTCAGATAGGCCATAATGGATGTGAAGCTGTT
The DNA here is from genome assembly GCF_902167405.1 of Gadus morhua. NCBI lineage: Eukaryota > Metazoa > Chordata > Actinopteri > Gadiformes > Gadidae > Gadus > Gadus morhua. The sequence continues at coordinate 13,126,069 of NC_044048.1, read as the reverse complement.
GATTGTTTTCGCAACCATTCTTTATGTGATCCTATTGATACCGGCGTCAATACACCCTGAAGTTCCCTTTTTGAAAAGATAATGTTTTGTATCTTTTCAAACAATCAACAACCTGCTCCTTACACTTCCATCCTAGCTCAGTTAGATCAATACCGGATGAAGCCATCAAATTTAATTCTGAACCAATTTGTGAAATGTTGCTAAACCCTGGAATCATTCTACAATCTCTGGATATAATGGTGTCCACTCTCGAGAATCTCGAGAATCTGTGATCCAAAATAGCATGCTAATCTCGAGCATGTGAGGAAAAATATCCTTCTCTTAGGATATTGAACAGAGACACTTACACATACAGGGAATTAGTTTGAACCTGTTTAACATTTTAACTCAGTGGATTTGTGTCACTTAACTTTTATCTTATGTTCCTCGACATGTTGCTCTTAGGGTGGTCTATAATGAAGTGGTGCAGACGGCAAAGTACTACATGCGTGACGTAACTGCTGTGGAGTCCACCTGGTTGGTTGAGTTGGCCCCACACTTTTACAAGCAAGCCCAGGTAAGGAAAACTCACAAATAGTCATGACAGTGTTTCCCATGCATAGACCAATGTGTGGCGCAGCGCCACAAAATCAACACCGAGCGCCACAAATTGATTATTTTTTTAAGCGATTTTTTTATATAAATATCGTTCCGTTCATTAATCTCCGTATAGCACTCTTTCTCCCTGTCATTCTCGTTCACACACGCACACAGAGACAAGTGTGCATACATGCCAATGGTGCGCGGTTACCACTTATTGGATAAACCCGCGTATCATACATGCACACGCACTGACAGCGGATTCGCCCGCTCCTCCTCTCAACGTGTCTACAAAGGCAAACCCGAAGCAGCGGGATATGTAAGGGATAATGTATAGAACGCCGGTCATTTTCGAAAATAATTGCAAATTGCAAAAACGAAAAAATAACTTCACATGGTGTGTCTTTTTACAATTTATTTGTTACCAGCATTCTTAGTGTTGATCAGCAGAGGAATAGTCCACCAAATACGTTGACGTCGCTTTGCAAGCGAAGACGCTGGGGTTGACAAGTTACCGGTACTTGCGGATTGATACCAAAGACGTCATTAGAGGCAAAAAATCCTTTGTTTTCCTTGACAGCGGTCAATTATACTCATGATTATACTTGGCAACGGTGAATTATCAAATATAATTCACCGCTGGAAGTTGTTATGGGCCCATGCAAGTGAACGGAGCGATCCATGGCATTTAGAAGACCCGAGTAATAATTGCGATTAATGTGAAATGCGGTTATAGTTTGTATATATTATACCCCCCCCCCCCCCCCCCCCCCCCCCCCCCCAGCAGTCCACGTGCTACGTCCCCGTCCCCCCCCAGCCACACATTGCTACCTGGTCTGTGGGAAACACTGCATGATATATGTTCGAAATAAATATTTTTGGAGCTTGTTACTAAATATAGTGGAGCTTGTTCATAAATAGATCCTATGGGACAAATGCAGTTAAAAAAAAAGAAATTAAGTATGCCAACCCATTTTGCAGATATAATCCAGTCATATTGTTAGTATTTAATCGTGGACTCCCCACTGTGTCATGCATTGATTCTAACCACATACATTATTCTCTGTGTTCCTTTAGCATGGGTCACTAGCCAGTAAGAGATCCCGTGTTCTCTGAGACCTACCCAGATCAGCCATGAAGACCACAGTTATCCCCACAGTTAAAGCACCACTGTGCCCCCACCCATCTTCCTGTTTATATATACATGTAACGTAACTTCTTGTTCATCTGCACAGTCATGCCCCTCCACAAAGGAGGCCCTATTTGGCCATGCTAGATTGGACACTGGTGATTTGCTTACGTTTGTAAGCGGTTTTAGTTATTTTTGTTATTTTGTCTAGAAGCCAGCGGAGTGTCTGATTGTGATTTGGTCAGTTGTTGGATGTGGCAGGAGTTCAGGATGTGCCTTACTTGTGTCCTTTCAGATGTGGTCAGATAGTGGCGACCAAACATGCCTGTAGATAGTAATAAGTGTTTTCAATGACAGCTCTGTAAGAGACTGACCTATTCCCTAGAGCTTGGCGTCTTTGTTTCATAAAGCTGTATATTTTCCTGTTGCAGTGCAGCACAAAAATTAAGGACATCAGATTGTTTGGATTTTCTACTTTTGAGGGAGTTATTTTTTTATTATCTTGCCGCATAGACTGGGTGCCTCTTTCTGTTGTTTGTTTCTGTTTGGTTTTCGTTTGCGATGCAGAGCAAATTTTCATTTTAAAATGTTGGAAGCTTATCATCTTTAATTTGATTGTCCCTTAATAACACATTAATGTTTCTTGCTGTGGCTGGAAATGTTTTAAAATTCATGTGATGACCCCTGATTGAATGACAAATGTGAATGAGTTGTTTTCCTTCGGACTACTGTTTTCAAACTGTTGTCAGTGTACAACTGGCTATCTCAATCAAAGTAGCCTTGATACCACACTGTGCCAATTTTTTATCAACCATATTTCACTTTCTATTCTCAAATGGAATGTGAAGGTAAAACTTGAGCGTTTGAATTACAAAACTGTGAATTCAAAAACCAAAATGAAGTGCCATTTGTTCCTGTGCTTGCATCCACTTATACATTCATTGAACAGCATCAGAAAGAAAGTAGCATTTATGTTTTTGTCCCCTCTTGCTGTATTGTTTATTTTTACTTCAAATACATTTTTGCATTTCCATTCGTGTTGTCAGGATTGATGACAACGTTTTTGATTAAAACATTTCTTGCTATCCGTTCATGCATCCATCTTTTTGAAAACCGGTTCTCCACTTTTAGTTACAGTGGCATTAGGGCGGGTACAGCCGCAGTCCAGGTGCCCGTTTCCCCCGGCAACTTCCTCTAGTTTAGCTCCTCCAGGGAGACCCCTAGGTGTTCCCAGGCAGGCTAGGAGATGGAATCCCTTAAGGGCATCCTTGGGTTACCACGGGGGTCTACTCCCAGTTGGCAGTGGGTGATACACCTCCAACGGGAGGTGCCCAGGAGGCATCAACCTCATCTTTAGTTATTCTATCCTTTTTTCTTTTTTCAAAGAATGCCTACCTCATGCATTTTTCTCTTTTATCCTTGTTTTTTTTTATTTAAATATTTTCAGTTAAAATGTTGGGTTAAGGAATTGAAAGCAATCAGTTGAGCAAGGAAATAGTTCTTGTATTGTTACATTTGGTTCATAAAAGTGAAATTGTCAAGTAAACTCCACAACGTTATGAACTCATGCCTGCATGATTTTTTTAGATGACGTATTCTTGAAATAACTAGATCAAGTGAGACCGTTAACCATTTAAGGACAACACAATAATTTCAAGAAATATTTGAACTGATTAGATAAGTAGAAATCTGAGGAATTACTGCATGTGATATATAGTAATATATTGGAAATCAGTGTATAGATTAATCACAAATATAGCAGTCGTATACAATGATTCATTAACCTTTGTGCTGGTACCCAGAATCTGTATGCAGCCAAACTATAACATTTAAAACCATGTAGTTGTTTAACTTTGACAAAGCGCTCTGTTCCCTATCATCTCTTGAATACACCATCAAATAAAGTCGTATGTCCATGCTCTGAGGTGTTCCCATGTCTTTGGTATGCCTGTGGATGCTGTTACTGTTGTTTGCATGCAGTGCCTTACTTATCCAGGGGGTGTCAATGTTGGACTTTGCAAGAAAGGGAAGGAGCGTTCCCGACGAGGAGGACGTAAAGGTTTCAATAATCTAGTCTAAATCAGAATTATAATTTTGTATTCGACTCCACTGAGCCCCTTTCTATTAGGGATGTATTTCGGTGTTTACTTAGGTTTAGACATGAAAATAATGTTGATGTAGTCGTCATATTTGTATAGTAGGCTATATCTCCAATGAGCTGGAGTCAGTACGGGCTCCGGATGACCAGGCATGCTGCTTGATTACCAGTTTTATGTCAAATGTGGTTAAAGCATTATTCAGCTAAATTTACTTTTTAAATTAATTTGATTAAATTAATCAACGTTTGCAAGGAGTTTCTGAGGGGGTCATCCACTCTGCCGAAAATAAGCCATACCGAAAATACCTTCAGATATAGGTCCTAACACCACGTGGATCCGGGATAATGAATCCGGAAGTACGATTATCTACTCGTTATGATGTTCATTTTGTGGGGCCCAGGCCCAGCAGCAATATTTTAAATTGTAAATTGCAACTCTAAGGTATTTTCAAACTCAAACCAACAAAACAAAAACAACTTTCTCAACTATGGACACATGGCTGCTGTGTAAAACCAACACAAACTGTTTCACATGATGTGAGCTGTATCGTTAGTTTAAACCGCCTGTTGATTCAGGTGGTGCACAATGTGAATTTAAACCAACAAAGCCGATGATAATTTATGTTCCTATTGGGACAAATAAATAAGTAAAATCGAAATATGCTACTGGATTCAATCTAATGTCCAGTGGAAAATGTGTGAATTTGTGTTAATGCAGTTCACAGTCCCACACCATAACCATTTAGTTGTGCTATTGCCTCAGTAATGCATTATAAAGATCTTCCTAAAGATGCTTTTAGGAATTGAAAAGCAGGTACAGCAGGGCCTACATTCTCAATTTAGCACACATTCCAACTCTTTGTAATGTAATTTCACTTATTTAGAAATGCACATTGCAAATAAATAATCAATAAATCATGCAGATGTACTACACACCAAAGCTTAATTCCTTCAGTGCTCGCCATTGATATTGTATTATTGCTGCTATTACAGGATCCATTGGAAGCATAGCAGGTTGAAGCCCAGCAGTCGACGATTCAGAACACGAGAGGAGATTTGACCTGAGTGAGTCCAAATATCACGATCGCCTATATGGAAGTATAAGACAATATAGATGAAATATCTGCATGTGTTTTTGTGTTCCACTCAGTTGACCATTATGGCTGTGCAACGATGGCCATGATACCAGGCATGACAGCCGGATGTATCAGTGATTAATAGTGGGCATGTGGTTTGAACGAGGCAGCAATTTGAACAGGTTGTGTGTATGGGGTTGACTGTTTCCCTTGGTGTTTCAGTGCTTCAAAAAAATCATTGACATGTTCCATCTAATTTAAGGAATGTTTAACTGTTTCTGGTGGTTTAATGGGAAAGGAAGTCAGGTGTGAATTGTAATTACCCCTGTTCAAAGTTTATACGTGTTTTGAAAGAAAACAAACAGGTTAATATTTCTCTCCTTGGTGACTATTCAAGCGTGACGTGTTCAGGCTAACAGTTTTAAATGGTCTAGGCTGGTTCTTTAAAACACTGGTATAGCACTGTGAGCCCAAGTGTAATGTTGGATAAGAACTGGGGAAGGTCAAAATGTTCTGTTGGGACGTTTTGTTCCAAAAAATATCAAATATCTGGCCACCTTCTTTGACCACATATTAACCAAATGTATTAGCGCAAGACTGTTGCAAGTTCGAAATAAGTAACTTAGCACGCAGGCAAATAGCACAGAATGTTTCATATAGACCTGACTATATTCTACATTTTATGGCACGATCATTACTAATGTGGATAATGACGATCAAGAAGGAACAGCCATTCATAGTTCATTTCAGTCAGCCCAAACTGTTTAATGAGGTTACCAAATTTGATTCCTAAAAAGCAAGTTTTCAGACCAGGCAGGAAAAAAAGGTACAAAACCTGTATGCAATTGTATTTGATATCCACGATACCAAACAACCTCATAAATCCAAATCAATGTCATATATCTGAACAGCAGCTCTAAAAAACAAAAAGCGTCATCGCATTCATGACACGAATGGACGTGAAATAATATCATTCCATGAAAACAGGATACAGCTTGGCTGAAAATATTCCCCCCTCCCCGGCCCCCAAAACAAAGAAGATTCAAGCAGGGGAGTGATTTTTACATTTGCTAGGTAGGATGCAATCAGTAGCCTGGAATTGCAGAGGCCTCCCCGGGTGACAAATTGAAAGTGTCTCGGCCTAGTTTATAGCCCTGATCAGGTCAAACGAAAAATATTGGAGGTCCGGGTGAGGAGACAGGCCCGCCTGGTGCAGATAAATGGACTGATCATTTCTTATTGAGAAACAATTCCTAAAAGGTAGTTTACTGTGTGACTGGGAAAGCGCCGGGCGGCGAACAGAACCCCGCGCCCACTGCTCCCCTCCCTGACCCTTCCTCCAGCGCCGGAATTAAATGGATAGAGAGAACGCGCGTTTCTGATGGCACTCCTCCGCCGTAGAGACACTCCATTTGTTATGAAGTAGGGGTCCTGATGAAGTGTAGGGAGCGCCTCTTCCCTGCACACAACCCCCCCCCCCCCCCCCAGCCCCAGCCCCTCCACTTTCTTCCCTTTCCTTCTTTTTCAGGCACTACAAGGCCAGCCTTCAGTCTGCTTCACGTGAAATGGATGGAAGGAGCCGATTGAATTTTACACTCCCCTGCTCGTGATTTATGTGTTGGGTGTGAGGCGCGCTCACAGGCGGTGAAGCTCCGCCAACACTAGCTGGTGCTCTAGCTCCTCTCTGGTCGCGGCCGTTGATACAGACCTGGTGCAGATGTGCTCAGTATTTTCAAAAAAAATCACGCTGTTCAAAATGCTGGTTGCTTCTCTCGGGGAGCTCCCTGCACCCTCTCCGTTTGTGTTAATCGGAAGTCTCTGCTCTCACCCACTCTCGTATCGTGCCTTCATGGTCAGTTCCTCAGCGGGCTTCCTCCCTCTCAGTGTAACTTTCCTGTAGATGTCAGTTCATCACGTCACCCACTGTTACAGTGCAGGGGTGGAGGACTAATAAAATATGTCACCTTGTGTGAGTGGATCTTCTTACAGATGCTGTTTATATGACTGTTTGTAGAGACCTGGACTTGTTTTTCTTCCATCCGTAAACCATGTGCTTTCATACTATGTTAAAAATGTTTCAGTATTAAAAAGGATAGCATTTGACTTAGCCAGGCCCTGCCGCTTAAACAATATAATAATATATAACATGATGTTGTGGGGCCTCATTTTACAGTTCTAACTGTAATAGGGACAGATAATCTCAGTCAATTTATAATATTTGCTTTAGTTGATATGGATGATTAGTTGACTATCAGCAATAACTCTTACCTATATTTAGGTCTATATCTTACATAATTTAAAAAACAATAGGAATGTCTATTTTTCAGGAATGTCATCCACTCGTAACTTTTTAATCTAATTTTGAATTAGATCTTACATTTGCAGGTTGTCTTACACAGATACTCTATGCTGCCTGCTGGAACTCCCAGTGCATGCTGCTCTCCTGTCCAGCCCCTGCTTTGATCATCAGGGCTACAAGTGATGATGGATGGAGCTGTCTCCTACCAGGTTGTCATAGCATCTGTTGCATTGCGTGCACTATATTGTGCTCTTTGGATACTTGGCCACCCTTACATCCATGCTTGCGTGCACAGATACATAGTATAGGTGCCTGTATGCATGCACACATTGCAGGTTAGCGCAACAGTACATGGCACGCTATGAACCCTTAATGCCATGTCAACTTTTTTTTTAAGAAACTGAGCAATTCTTTTTCACTTATAGCGAAAACTTTCCACGAGAGACTTCCAATTGTTTTAAATGATTGCCGTGTTACGAATTATTCATGAACCATAGATGTGGCATTTGGATAATACTTCACTTATTCTCATTAAGAGCGATGATGAAGTACATGATTTCAAGGTGCCCTGGCATGACTGAGCTCACCATCACCATCAACAGAATGAGTGACTGTGGTTGAGAGGATAGTAAAATGGCCGACATAGCGCCCTCCCCTACCGAAGGAAGGGGAGGCGAGGCATTGAGTGAGGAGAAGAGAGGGAGACAAGCGGAGATAAAAACAATGGGAGAGTGACGAAGGAAGGAATGGTAGAATGAAGGAGAAATCAATAGGAAATCAGTGTTTGGGAAGGGCGTGCCGTTTATCAGGTGACACGGTTAAACAGTGTTAAGGCACTAAAAGTGAGAAAAATATGGGCTATCCCGATGTTGGTATTGATCACAGTGAAATTGGGCGGTAGAAGGCCGAAGCCACTAATAAAATAAGACGTATCTGAGTGGGAATCAGCCAGGGATCGATGGGCACCGTGATCAAGGCCAAGAACATCTTCACCGGGATTTAAGCCCCTTCCACTGACCTGTGGCCCCGTTACACACCTTATACTGACCGAGGGTGGTGATTGAGGGGTGCAGGGAAAGAGAAAAGTAGTAGAGGACAATATCCTAGCATATTGGCAGAACTTCAAGGATCGAGGCCAAAACCCAACCTGGCTTGTATAGACTTGGAGAATTACTTTTACCAAATTTGTTAGTCTTTAACTCTTCTGCTACAGCTGCTGTCCCTGCCAAAACGTAACATATTTTGTAATTCACAGCCGTGTTCACCAAGGAGATTTCAAAAGGTTTTGCAATAGTAATGGCACCAAAGCAATGTCTCTGATTTATATATTGCATTATTAGAAATGAAGAATGAATGGTTTTCTTGAGGGTGACTGAAGCAATAGTGAGCCATCGGACTACCCAATGAACACCCGTTCCTTTTAATTTGACAGTTGTGTCTGTAGTTTTTAGTTTATCATGACGTGATAATGGTCCCGTTCTGTTTAAGAGAATATTAATGTTCCTCGTCTCTTAACCGCTTTGATATTCTTCATTCCTCATGAGTCATCAATCTCTCAATGGTACACACAAATATTTGTAATGACCGCTTCACGGCCAAACTTTGTATTTCCTGGAAACTATGGCCCCAGGTTGGACTCTGAATCTCTCAGCGCGTTGATGATCTCAGAGCTTTACAGTACACTGGGACTACAACCACGTTTCCTGTGTTAAAAAAAATACCCACTAACTGGTGTCATCCAGGGCCCAGAGACAGTGTGACAGGATAGCGGAGGGCGTGTTATGTTACATGTGCTGGGAGAAATCGCCAGCTGGCAAACGTCTTCAGTTCCGAAAATTGTTGAATACATTTTCCATCATGCTGTTTTTTTTCTTGTGTAAAAACGGCTATTTCCTTCCGTCCCTTTAATGGATGGGTCGAGGGGTGGCTAGAGTTCCTTTGGTCCCCATGAATTAACCTGAGCCATGGAAGCCTATAAGGGACACTAAGAGGACACTGATAATTCAGTGCCCAGAATAACTGTCGGCAAGGGACAATGTTTCTTAACTATTTTCTTTTGCACTTTTGGCTTCCTTGCGCGTGTTTAAGGAACGCCACAAGTAGGGGCGACTAGGGGGAGAGCAGGAGTGTGACAAATAGCAGCAGATCATGCAGAAAATGTGCGATGCTAAACATCACTTACTGCACATGGGAAAAATGGTGTGTTTGTGCAGTGTTTGCTGTCCAAGGAGTTGGGGTGGAAAAGTGAAGCAAAAAAAAAAAGCAGAGGGTTGCTCTCACAGCTGGGGTGTTGAAATTGAATACATGGCTTCATTTGAGAAAAAAAAAATGAAACTCGAAAAATTATGTCGAGGAGGGCAGAAAATCTTGCTGGGGTTTCGGGTTTCTTTTGATGTGTCCTGATGACGATTATGAAATCCAATAAAAAACTAATTAGAAAATTAGGATGGAGATCAATAAAGTTTGCTCTGCTGGAGCATGCCATGTATGTATGTGTGTGTGGCGGTCAGTTCATGGTCGACCCCGCTCCACCAAGGGAGCAGGCGGGGTGCAGCTCTGACCTGGCCAAAACAATTGTTACTGATACTCCTCTGGAGATTCAGCCCGCTCCACCTTGATATAGCACTAATTTATATTTTGTTGACGGCTAGTTTCTCTGGCAGTGTGTAATGCGATTTGATGGTTTTTCGTTTTTGCTAATTCCACCCATCTAATGTTACGCCTAATGTACCCTGAAACCTCTTTATAGCTCCTGCTTCGCTTTACTTGCTTAATTTATTTATTTGGAGTTGGGTTTGACAACCGCAAAAACAAGTGACGTAGTGGTCCTGCATTGACTGGTGTGGGAGGGAGAGTTGCAGTATGGGGTTTCTAGCTCTGTTGCATTTTTAACCTATACGTTTCTCTTGAACCCATATAAACATTGATTCCTGGAAGGTTTTTTGCTTGCACCTACTAATGGTATTGGATCCTGAGCCATGTTGAAACGAACAAAGTTAGTTTACGAGCATAAAAGATGGATAGCAGCAGAGGCTTCAGGTTTTTCAAGAAATCGTCTGGACAAATAATATGCAATAAAAAAAAAATTATGAACAGTTTGACCACTTTAAACAACACTAATTGAACTTTCAAGTATTTGCAATGTTTTTTAACAAATGTTACTCTGTAATGCAGACGCTATCATTTAAGAGTTGGTTAAACTGCAACCTCTTAAATTGAAATGCGATTAAGTGGTAAAGCAAATCAAATAGGGTTTACTCATGTTATCTATAGGGTATCTATAATACTGACCTTCAGTACAATTTCCTTTTATCTAATGGTATTGTAAGGAGCAATTATTTTGAATAAACCTCAAAGCTGTTGCTTTTTTTACAAAACGACTTACCCGTGTAAAGGGATAAACTGCACAACGTGCTGTTTATGTTCCTGCACTACATTATTAGCATTATAATCCATGTGGAAGGCAATACATATGGTTCACATAAATTATGTTAACCCATTATGGTCAACAAAATTATATTTTCTTTTCAAAATGATAATTTCAGAGAATGGAATAATTTAATTATACATATGATAAATTGCAGTATACATTTTACTGACATCTTGCTCCATCATGTTCTCACTTTGACCCCAGAGTCAGGTGTACTGCCTACACTGGCACTCACATCAACACCACTGGGCTCCATCTTGGAGCCGATTAAGTGTTTGTGACGATGAGGATGCATAGGCAAGAGTGGGGATGTACGGTAAGCAAGGAGGCTCTGAGCCACAGACCTGTAAGGAAACGAATGAGTGGCCAGGCAGGGCCGAGACCACAGTGTAGCACCGGCTGAAAAGTACCCGCCCCTCCCCAGCTCCAGTCTCCTATACCCCAATCTCTTTGGTCCAGCTCGCCGCCCACTTGGTCGGTATGGAAACGGGGCCTTATTTAGTGGCCGGACCCGTCCGTGTCCGTGGCTGGCGATTTGTCCTTGTCTAATTACGACTGCTGGCTGCTGTTGCCCGCGTGCACATGACTAATGGAAGGGCTGAGGTTGAGGAGGGGCGAGGGGGGGGGTGGGAGGAGGGGGGGCGCGCCGGAGCCGCAGCAAGAGGAGGAGGAAGCAGCGGACGAGCAGGCTGGCCGCTGCTGATTTGTGGACCAGGCACTCTGTCATTACCCTAGACCCATTTGTCTTCAAGAGAACTGTGGAAGAAGAGGGTGGAGATGGAGGGGGTTGTGCTGGTGGTTTGGTTGCTGGGGGGGGGGGTGGGCTCCGGGGCTCCAGAAAATGGTTTACAATGACTCCCATTTTCTACCACTTTCATCCATGGCCAATGCTGCGTGTATGCTCTGCCCGTGGTGAGATGGAATGGGCGGCTGACGTGATGTAGGATATGACACAGACCCTGATGGTTTGCTGCTGCTGCTGCTGTTTCTGTTGAGGGCTCGGCCCGCCGGCGGCCCCCCAGCCTCTCATCACCCCGGGGGCATTCCTTATCTGTTTTCCCTCTGTCCCCGAGCCTGGGGGGCTCTCCGAGACATGCAATGATCCTCTGTCTGAACTCCAACTCTGAGACATTTCTATCTCCCCCGGATCAGACAGAAAACATGCGCCGACAGCACCTCGGGCCGTGGCTGCTGTGTTATAGACGGGACGAAGGCATCACTCATCAGCACACGCGCACTGTTTACAGAATCACATGAAAAATATTAAATTGCTGTGTTTACGGCTAATTAATAACCCGGCGATATGACGGCAACGCTCGAATGAATAGCGGGTTGAACTGAAGATGCGTTCGGTAGTGGCCTCGTATTTCCTGCAAGTCTTTCCTTCAACCTCTGCTCCCGATGGTCAGCCAGCTGCGTCCCGCGCCGCCTGGGGCCCTCATTACACTCCTGACTGGCCGCAGCAGGGCAAGAACTGCTAAGTTAGTATTGATTTTACACAGTTTTTTATCCGCCCCCCCCCCTTAGCTACTTCTCCAGGTCTTTTTAAGTAAATAAACACCAGATTTGTCATGTTTGTCCAGAGAGAGGTGAGGGCAATGGGGGTGGATGGGGGGCTGGGTTAGGTTTCGGGGGGGTGGGGGGGGGATACGGAGAGGCCAGGCTCAGGCCCAACATTGGGTCAGTCATGATTCATTCGGCCATCTCACGGATGGAGGGGTTCGGGGGGGGGGGGGGGGGGGGGGCGTGGAGCCTCACTCTGAACCCCCCCCCCCCCCACACACACACACACATACACACACACACACACACACACACACACACACACACACACACTGCTGTCCCTCCCCTAACGCTCCCGGGGCAGCCCCGGTGCTAAATCACTGGTTGTCAGAGGGATGGCAGAACAATGGTTACGGGGCGCCTTCTGCCTCAGCCCGGGCGCTGGCCGACCGGACACAGTCTCCTCTATTGTTTCTGGGAGCCGGCACCTTCTCTGGCCCTCGGTGGCCCCTGGGCCCCAGAGGACTGTGAGGAGGCTCAGGGTTGGCGTTATCCTGATAGGTCACTGGGTTGGGCCACTGTTGAACCGGGGGCCAGGGCAGGAGAGATGAAATACCTTGGGTGTATGCCTGTTCTTTCTCACAATGCCTTAGATGTAGTTTATGTGATGGAACAATTTACGTCAGACAAAAATAGATTGTATATAGCCTATATGTAGTACTGTAACATCATTAATCATGTATTATCATCATTAATATGATTGTCATTTTATTGTGCATTTGAAAGTATAGCAGAGGTGGCCAATTAATTGCTAACAACACAGAATTATGGTCTCTTCAATACTTTACTGACCGGTTATCCATCTCAGTCACTCATTTATCACGCTTTCTCCAACAAGTCCTCTTGTCTGCTCTCACTTATTTTCTGATTCGAGCCTGCCTCTTTTAGTGTTTACAAATCGAGAACCCTGGGGTCAATCTATCAAAACGGAAGATGAATCCACAGACCCGCATCCAAACACTCCCCCAGTAGTTATGATGATGTTCCTGGTCCTGTTGCTGCCGTTACCACGGCTACAGCACATTGAACAGGGGCTCAAACACAGCCTGTTGGGGAGGTTGATGAAAAGCATGAATCATTTTTACTACAGTTGCTGTTCGGCGTCCCATCATGCCTGCCTGATGTGTGTGAGACATAATGGTGGTATACATAGCTCAGTAAACAAACTTATCTGTTATCTATCTGACACATTTAGCAATGCATTAGTCTCACCAATCTGACTTTAGATAGACATCTAAAGTCTGATTAGCTCAAATCTGGGTTAACAGGGCATTTCAGTATTTTGCGCTTTACATTTGTTTTGACCAATCCTTTTAATGGAGGCAGGGATCTGTAAGTGTGTAATTGGCTTTAGAAGGGAACACAAACTCGGACAGCAGTAGTAAACTGTAAACTACATGTGAAAGAATAACTTTTCTTGGTTACTACAAGTGATGAGACACAAAGACACTCACACGCACATGACTTGATTAAACCATTTCAAACTATCATTTTTAACAGCTCAGCTATTCTATATTTCATCTCAAGTGAATTCAAACTTTATCACTTTAGTTATTGGATTAATTCCTCCCTTTATATGTTTCCAACCATATGACATTTTTTTAATATTGTGAATGTTTACCTTGTTTACTCCATTTGGGCTTTGAACTATTTTTACTTGATTAAAGGCATTAAAGTTTTATTAAGTTAGATGTTCTTGGGTGGCTTATTGGCAATCATGAGCAAAGTGCTTCCATATACTGTGTTATTATTATTATTTGTTCAAGAGTCAAACAAAGTATCGGACTGATATCGGTATCGGCATATAGCCAAAGCTTTGGTATCGGTATCGGAAGTGAAAAAGAGGTATTGCGACATATATATATATATGTATGTATGTATGTATGTATGTATCAGTGGAGGCTTCTCCATTGAGGAGAGGGAGGAAGATCCTCCCTAACATTGTTGAGAATAAAACATTTAGATTGCCCCGACTATTGTAATGAATTAATGCCCTTAAATATGACTACTTTATTGCCTTTGAATATATAATGTTCGTTTCCCTGGGTAAAGGGACATTAGCACCCCCTATCGCCTATTGACAATTACTTCAGGGAGGAACGTCCTCCCTCCGCCGCCGTCCACTCCCATTCATTTTCCCGAAAGTACTGGCGGCCGGTGGATAACATGGGTTTCAATGGAAGAGAGGAGGAAAATCCTCCTCTGAGTGGGTGGGACCTTAAGGGGTCTGATTCGCGCAAAAATCTATCCGTCTGCGCTATGAACCAATAAGCAGGATCCCTGGATGTTGAGCAGTGTTGCCAGATTGGTCCGATTTCCCACCCAATTGGGCTACTTTTAACCATGTTAGGCTGGAAAAATTATCATTGGGCGGGAAATCTGCCCAATCTGGCAACGCTGTCGATAACAAACCCGGTCTGCATTGCCGCGGTGCTCAGTCTGAGAGACGCAGAGTAAGTGAAATCTGCGATAGCGAGATCCTAAATGCACAATGGAAACATTGGAAACGGAGGACATTGTTAACGTCTTATTACAAAAACCATTCCATTCATTCAGAAAGAGGTAGACCACTTCCCAAAATCAAGGTCATCAGAAGTAATGGCAACGTCAGTGTTGTGAGTGCTACATGGTTTGCTAGGTACGCATGACTTACTGGTAGCATTACAAGCAATTTTAACTGAAAATAAACATAGCTAAATAACTTCAGTCAGTGAGGGCAAAAATAGGCCCAATAATAGGCCCAGATTTTTTTATTTACTTTTACAAATCAATAGTAGGCCTGATTTGACTAATATGCTTTGCATCCTTTCCTTCTCAAATTACAGTGATGCCACTGGTGGCTTTGTATACATTTTGTTCACATAACTCCCTCCCTGCTATTTTGTAGTTCACCAAAACACCCTGAAACAACTTGAGTCTCACATTCTTATGCCACCATACACCAACAGTGCAAGCAGGCCAATGGCGGGCCAATTCCTTCCTCCCTCACTTTAAAAACCACCAGCCGCCACTGGTATGTATGTATGTATGTATGTATGTATGTATGTATGTATGTATGTATGTATGTATGTATGTATGTACGTGTGTATGTATGTATGTATGTATGTGTATATATATATATACATATGTATATGTGTGTATATATATATGTATATATATGTATATGTATATATATATGTATACGTATATATATATATATATATATATATATATATATATATATATATATATATATATATATATATATGTATGTATATTTGTATATATACAAAGTCCATACAAATAAAGTGAAGTTGAACATCTTCACTTGGTATATATATTTATTAGGCATGTCGCGAGGGCAGGGGTTAAGATATTTGCACCAGAACTTTTCAAAGCAACGAAAGAAAATGAATCGATATAAACTTAGCACAAAAAGTAAGGACATTTTTGTTTGGTAGATTATTTCTCTGTGGTAATAATGCTTTTTGGCAATAAATATTATACCGTTAGAAAGCCTGTTTAGTTCCCTTTCAAATGCTGCCCCATTTGTAAGGAACATGCATTTGTGGGATGAGCAGCAGCGCTGAGTATGTGGGTTGCGCCCATGAAAAATTTGCCAAATCTTTTCTGCCATTGCCAAACAGGTTATTTTGCTGTTGCTATTGACACTTGTTTTGAGCTTCTGGTACCCCCAGGTGCTGCCGCACCTGTGAGCATGGGCCCTACTACTGTCAGTTCAGCTACAGTCAATGTCTGCTCCAAGAATCTGCATGCCACGTTTGACTGATCTGGCCCTTGCAATAGTGTAACTTCAAGCTGGTGTTCCGCAAAACCAAATTGAAGCATTATTTGGAGTGAGCCCTAGTACCCTCTCCAAACTGAAGGCCAAGTTCCATATAATGGGGGATGTCTGAAACAGGCCGCGAAGTTGGCGTCTCAAAAAGACGACACCCCAAGAAGACCATTTCATCACCCTGTCAGCATTTAGGTGCCGTAAGCTGTCTTCTACAGATTTTAAGTCAAGGTTTGCAGGACGATATGGCCGACGGCTGTCTGCCCAGACAACCCGGAATACACTACACACAGCCTATATCCGGTCTCATAGGGCTTTAGGAAGTGCTGCCATGACTGCCCTTCCCCGTCAGGCCCGTTTGCGCTGGTGTCTGCACCACGTGCACTGGAACCTGAACATGTGGAGGAACGTTATGTTCAGTGATGAGTCTAGATTCTGCCTACGGCAGTTGGATCGTAGGGTCAAAGTGTGGAGAAGACGTGGAGAACGCTATGCTGATTGCTGCACCGATAGAATAACATATTTTGGTGGATGCAGTGTGATGGTGTGGGGCGGCATCTCCCTCACTGGAAAATCTCTGCATTGAGATTGGAGGCAGTCTCAATGCAGAGAGATATAGAGATGAGATTCTGCAACCAGTGGCAATCCCATATCTCCACAGTCTGGGACCGAACTCTATCCTCTAAGATGACAACGCTCGCCCCCACAGGGCGGGGTTTTTCAGAGACTACCTCCAGAATGTGGGAGTGGAGAGGATGGAATGGCCTGCTAGCAGTCCTGAACTCAACCCCATTGAAAACTTGTGGGATCAGCTTAGGCGTGCTGTTCGTGCCAGAGTGACCAACACAACCACGTTGGCTGACTTGTGACAATTACTGGTTGAAGAATGGGATGTCATCTCACAGCAGTGTATGACCAAATACTGGTTGAAGAATGGGATGCCATCTCACAGCAGTGTATGACCAGGCTGGTGACCAACATGAGGAGGAGGTGCCAGGCTGTTGTGGCTGTGTATGGTTCTTCCACACACTACTGAGGCTCCTGTTTGTGAAATGAATAAATTGTTAAATTGGCAATATGTTTTGTTTCCTCAAATTTCAATCATCCAATCCACCAAACACCAAACGAGTCAATGGCAGAATGACCTGTTTGGCAAATCAAAATTTTCATGGGCGCAACCCACATACTCAGCGCTGCTGCTCATCCCACAAATGCATGTTCCTTACAAATGGGGCACCATTTGAAAGTGAATTAAACAGGCTTTCTAACGGTATAAGATTTATTGCCAAAAAGCAGCGTTACCACAGAGAAATAATCAACCAAACACAAATTTCCTTACTTTTTGTGCTAATATATATACATATTTAAATATTTAAATTAGTGCTGTCAAGCGATTAAAATAATTAATTAATTAAATAATTAATGTCATAGTTAACTCACGATTAATCGCGAGCAATCGCGATTAATCACAAATGTTTTTTCTATGCTAAATATCCCTTGATTTCTTTGTCCCATTAATTGTTCTCCCGATTGAAATTGATTGGTTCAAAAGTAGTTCTGTGTAGCAGAAAAAGGTTTCAGAAACACTCCCATTCAAAATATATGGGTTTACTTTCCTTTCTGTGTAGAACGCAAAAAGTCTGACAATCGTGCTCTGGGACGATTTCAATAGATTAATTTACGTGAGCATGAGCACGAAATCGCTCGATACCGGGTTGAACTAATGTAGCTCGGCTCGTTGTGTAGTGTGAGTTGGAGCGGTTTCTGTAGTGTCTATTGTAAACAAAGAGATGTAAGGGCCGGTCGGCATTTTTATTAATACAGGGGTTGACAATGTCAACCCCTGTATTAATAAACATTGACATTAAGGTTTCAAAAGCACTTGCCCATCGGGCAAGTACAGGTCAGGTTCAACTTGCCCGAATGTGATGTTCACTTGCCCAAATTATAATCAGAATCTTGAACAGGCCTCTTTTTGCCAGGCACGCGGCCTGGTTTTGGGGGGGCTCAGAAAAATCATCCTAGCTCAGACTGAAGCTGAATGTTAGCTTCCACACATGTTGTGTTTAAAAAATAACAAACTTCCCTTTGTTTACTTATTTATCGAGCGGTCACATCGTGCCATGAAGTGATTTCAGTCCATCGTTGCAACCTATTAAAGCTATCGCCAAGTTATATGTAGACCTGCATGATTTCATGCAAATGTACTTAACTAAATGTCAGAGGTAGTAGCAAAGATATGTCTTTTTTAACTTTCACGTTTCTTGTAGCTCTAACTGAATAATCACAATCGCGTTTCTAGTAGTGTTGTCAGTGACGATACTGGATTTTCTAACTGACACTATACCTGGAAAAATATCGATATTCTATACCATTTTCGATATCAGGGGAAAAGTTTTTTTCAGGAAAGAACATACCCAAAGTAAATAGAGTATATCTCCAAAACTGCAAGGGCGACAATGTCATCTTTGTGCCATAAGAAAGATTGTTGTGCAAGTGAAATATTCAATGGGGATGATACTTGGTTAAAGTGAATAAAGCCATGGAACACAGCATAAGTGGAAGATAACATTTCCACCTGAAATAATTATCAGTTGGTCGTTATCATTTGGGAGCGATGTCTTACTATGAGACACAAATAAAGGTAGATATCTTACAATTTTGACACTTGACACCTCTATTTAAATTTCAGGGCAAATATATTCGAATGCACCAAGCCAAACACTCGCAAATAAACATATGGCCACTAGATTGGGCTGAAGAATAAGTTTTCTGATTGAAGGCAATTTACCTATTTCCTAAGAAACCTTCTCTTATTCATTGATTGAAAATACCATGTTTAGTTGCAAAATTTGGCCCAGACACTGGGTTATCTGTTTATGGTGATTTTATTCGACCAGAATCAACTTTGTTGACAAAAATCACAAAGGTAATACTTCATTTTTGGTTGTTAAAAGAAAAGGGGACGTTTCTTCTTGAGTTGTTATTTGCGAGTTTTAGTCACAGAAAGATATGGTTTGGACTGTTGGAATAAGTGGAGGCTCAGCTTTCATGTAATATATAGTTTGTGAGGGTCCAATTTCGTGAAAAAGATCGCTATTGCTGTGCATGTGCACAGTTATGAAACCCAAAACCGTGTTCTTGCATATGACTTTCCTTGGTAATTTGCCTCAATCCAAAGTACTTCCAAACTGCACTCCTCCATCACTACTCCATTTTCCTTCTACCTAAACCGTTCGCAGAGGCGCTGCACTTTCGATGCTAGCTTTGGTGGCTAACCTTTAGCCAACACCTTCGAATCACGGCCAGAGAACGCACTGCGAGTGACAGAAGGCGGGGCTATATTCGTACTGAAGCGATGCGGGTCTGTCAACTCTTTCTTTCCGAGAGAAGAGAAGACGGCGCGCTGATCAATTGCAAATACTTATATTTTGTGTTATTTTGCGGCAAAAAAGGTTGTTCTGCAGTTTCTAAAAACATTTGAATAAATAGCCTTTCTATTAACATCCACCCAAAATCCACTCGCCCGTTCGGGCAACCAGAAATCAATCTCAACTTGCCCAAATATGACTTTTGGTTGCCCCGGGCAAGCGGGCAACCGTTAATGTCGACGCCTGTAATAGATTTCATCAGTTGCAGGAAGTGATTTTATTGATAACATTATTGAAGTCACTATCGATCAGCATTCACTACGGATATGTCCAAGTCATTTTAAGCTGGTAAAATCGTATTTATGTTTTTGTTAACTTATATGTTTGACAAGCAAATAATACACAAAAAACCCCAAAATAAAACAGGAAATTATCACAATATAACGAGAAAATATGTCAATATAATGAGAAAATATGTAATTATAACAGTAAAATATGTCAATATATGGAGAAAATATGTACATTTTACAGAAAAAGTTCTCAATATAACGAGAAAAGATCTCAATATAACGGGGAAAGATTTCAATATAAGAGGAAAATATCTCAATATAACGAGAAAAGATCTCCAGAAAATGATCTCATGATGAGAAAACATCTTGTTATAACGAGTTCCTGTATCTATTTTTATTTTTCCACTATGGTTTTACTGCCGTAAAAACACATGCCCTAGGCAGTTTCCCAGCCTTTTGCAGATGAAGTAAAGGTTGGGCAATCCCACCCAACACTGTCAGACACATAGCAGAAATAAACAGATAAAAAAAGATATTCAGAGACAAAATAGTTTTCAAAGATGAGATCACAATGGTGGGCAAATAAGTAACCAAAAGATTTCCCAGATTCAATGAAATGATGTTGAAGGCTCTTCTCTTAATAATGTTACCCGCTGTCCTCTCTGTCTCTACTGGCCCTGGCTGCTTCAAGGACCAAAGAACTGACAAACAACAGAACATAATTACAGACAGTGTCATGAAAAAGCTGATTGTAATAATGCCTTCTGGTTCATCAACTTTCCCAATGCTCAACAGGATGACTGTTACGGCGACCCACATCAGTCCACTGCAGACTACTCTGAATCTCAAGGGCTTGAACCTGTAAAAAAAATCACATGATACAACACAGTATGTGGTTGGTATCGAATCAAACACAACCTCAGCAGTTAAGGTTAATTTCACTGGAACCAGAACAATGCTTTTGGTTACCTGATGAAGGTCAAAGGGTGAATGACAGCCAGGTAGCGCTCCACACCGATGCAACACTGGAACAGGGGACGGCCGAACCATGTTAACGTCGAAAATTCCAAAAGCAGGTATTTAGCAACTGGGTCACTACCAGCAGGGTCAAACAAGCAGTAGAATAGTAAAGGAAGCCCCAACAGGAAAAGGGTCTTGCATATTGCCAAATTTAGATGGAAAAGCTCAGCTGCCAATGAATCCTTTGTTCTGTGAGTGATAAGCCACATCACCCAAAGGTTGGCTGGGAGGCAACAACCATGCAAGGAATCAGAATGGTGACGGCCATTCCTTGTCTGTATATAATGACCCCTGGTAATGAGAGTGGAATTCCACACGCTTCATAGTTTACATTTTTCGTTGAGTTGTCAGAGAAAGAATTGTTAATATGTTCTGGAACCATTGTCATCGCCCCAAATGCTCCCGTTTGGCTCCTGAAAATAGTTTCACATCTGATTTGGCTGATCTTCCAGCATTAAAAGGCTCAGCAAAAAGGTTTCCTTAAAAGTAAAACATTTGGATTACTATTCCAAACCTACTTTTTCAGAAAGAATAATTAAGTCTAGATTATATAGTAATAAGAAGAATAACTTGAAATAGGTCTTTCAAACAAAAACAGAAAATGCCTTTACCGCTTTCAGTACTCGTAACACAAATTCTAAAAGTCCAAACTGTCTGATGTTTCTAATGCAACCTTCTGGTTCAGCCCACCTCGTCATCTGACTAAGGGAACACAGCTTTCCCCATTATATATTCATCCGTCAAACATGAACAATTGTGTTGTGATAAATAAACAGTGCTACCAAACTATTCAAATTACTATTATTTATTCATTAATATTTCAAAATACGTTAGCCTAAACAACAGAACTAGTTGAGTTTTTTTTTTGCCTACCTGCAAGCATCCTCCAACTGCAATCTTCATTTATTTAATCTTTAGTTATTTATTTATTAATTTTACTATACTTTAATAGTATTCTTTCTGTTCAAGGTTTTCCGAATTATTTGTTATTAAATGTTACATTAAGTTAATTGTTAGATAAGTGTTGTTTAAATAAAATGCTTTTTAATTTAAAAAAATCCAAAAATCGTGATACAAATCAAATCGTGAGTTGATGTATCGTTACAGCCCTAATTGGTTCACATTTCGTTTTATGTAGCACGATATTTCGTGGTAATGGACGGGCTTAGTTTCAGTTTTTGAGGAGGTCTGCTGCAAATAATATAGGAAGTATCCATGATCCATGATACGGCATTTACCCTTTGTTGCATTTGTGGTTTTCATGTATATATAACTAGAGGGCCGGTGTACTGTACTATCTGGGCACACTCCTTTTGAAGTCGAAGAAAATCTCCCAATTCAAATTCATTGGTTCAAAAGTCATTCTGTGTAGCCCGAAAAAGTCAGAGAAACACTCCCATTCAAAATGCATAGGTTTAATTTCCTTTCTGTGCAGCACGCAAAAAGTCGGACATCACGCTCTGGGATGATTTCAATAGATTCATTTTCGTAAGCATTTGCACGAAATCGCGTGATATCTATTTATTACTACCCTTAACCTATATAATATAATGAAATAATCTAAAACAATTAAGTTTAGATTAGATTAGAAGAATGACTTGAAATAGGTCTTAGAAAACAAAAACAGAACATTACTTTACAGATTTTAGTTATCGTAGCACAAATCATATTCTTTTGTTTCTAATGCAGCCTGATGGTTAATAGCAGCTTTGTATATTTCTAGTTGGTCTCATTGACGTTGAGGCTAGAGCGTGTGGACCTTCGTGAGGACTTTCCAGCTCACCTCGTCATCTGACTAATGGAACACAGCTCTCATCAATTTACATTCATTCGTCACACATTACCAATTGTGTTGTGATAACTAAGAAAATCAAATGCAAATATTACATTTGATTTCTATTTAGATAAAGAAAAAAAATGAATTTCAGTCAATAAATGTGTCGGCACTGAATCATGCAGATCGTGTGCAAAATCCTTTGTTGGGATAGTCTGCAGCACATGTAGATATGTAAGAATTATTTGAATAAATGTGGTTCTCTCAGAAAAGGCCCTAGCCACGGTTTGAAAAATTGTGTACTTGGCTCCTGCACACACAACCAGATGTCACACATGGCGGACACAAAGTAGGAGGTCTAACATACAATAACCATGCGCTTATCTCAGAAAAGCAAATAACAGCAAATAATTTACAAAAGGTTTTTTAGTTACATTTTTTTTTATTTTCCCTCAAGACGAACTATTGATGTCCTGACCTTGGTGACCTCATAGGTAGGCTCACAGATTTCACTCATATATAATCACAGACATTTAGTTAAGGAAATGCATGATGAAAGGAATAAGGTGGAAATACAGATGGGAAATAATGTAATGGGGTGAATCAGCCTCATGAGGCTGAGAAGGAGGTACCAGGGGGTCTCAGAACCCATCCTCCTGGCAGAAGAGGCTGTAAGTGAGGAAGGTAGTAGCAAGGCACTGGGGATGGACTGAATGTATTTTCAGTGTTCATCAGTAACATAATGAAGAATGTCACATGCAAGTTGTTGTGAACAATGCATTTCTAATTGTTCAGGGTTTATATTCATCTGTCAAACATGAACAATTGTGTTTGGATAACTAAAAAAATCAAATGCAAATGCTACCGTTGATTTATATTTAAATAAACAAATAAAATCAACTTCAGGCAATGATCGTGTCTGCACTGAATCATGCAGATCGTGTGCAAAGGCCTTTGTTGGGATAGTCTGCAGTACATGTCAATCTGTAAGAAATATTTGAATAAATGTGGTTCTCACAGAAAGGGCCGTAGTCACGGTTTGAAAAATAGTTTACTTTGCTCCTGCACACACAACCAGATGTCACACACGGCGGACACAAAGTAGGCAGTCTAAAATACAATAACCATGCACTCAACACAGACAAGTTCTCAACAGCAGATAATTTACCAAAATGTTTTTAGTTGAAATTAAAAAAAATAGATGAAAAATAATTACTGAGGTCCTGACCTTGGTGACCTCATAACTGGCTACAGGTATGCAGGCATGCAGTGGAAAAATAATGTAATGGGGTGAATCAACCTCATGTGGCTGAGAAGGAGGTACCAGGGGGTCTCAGAACCCATCCTCCTGGCAGAAGAGGCTGTAAGTGAGGAAGGTAGTAGCAAGGCACTAGAGATGGAATTCATTGTATTTTCAGTGTTCATCATTACCATAATGAAGAATTTCTTCTACAAGTTGTTGTAAACAATGCATAGGGAGAGCAGGCCTAATGCACATTGGTTTTAATTTGTTATTGACTGCAATGAAAAATGAGGGCAATTTGTTTAATTTGGAGGTAAAAAGTTGTCTTAATAGGTGTTACAATTTGTCAGTTGTATGTTTCTAAGGCAGCCTTCTGGTTCAGCTCACCTCGTCATCTGTCTAATAGAACACAGCTTTCAACAATCTATATTCATCTGTCACACATGACCAATTGTTTTGTGATAAATAAAACAAATGAAATCCAGGTACAGCTCACAAAATACTGTTTGTCCTGATTATTTTCATTTGTATCTGATTTATGAAACAACAATTCTTCATGAAAAATAGAAAATGCAGTTCCTGCAGAAAATGCGGTGAGTGCTGTAGGGCAAAGTGAGGTTGAAAGTATGTTTTAGTAAAGCCACATAGTGTAAGAAGTAAAGAAATGTGAAATGGCTTAAATCAAATCAAGGGATTTGAACAGATTCTAAATGGAGTAAACAATGTAAACATGCATTGTAAATGGTGTGAAACAAATAATGTGAAGAGTTAAACATCTTCACTTGGTGTTTCAAGGTTAAATATTGACTTTGTTGAGGCTCCTTGACGTCCGCAATGGTAAGCTTTCATAGCCACCTTGGGCCAGAGCATCATCTAGAAAGTCCTCATGCTCTAGCCTCAACGTCAATGAGACCAACTGGAAAAGTGGGTATGAAAGCGGGTATGAAAAAAAAAAAGATTCTGAAAAAAGTTTAAATGCTGAAAATGAAATCTGTCATTGACTAACATTGAAAAAAAGAATATAAAAAAATTTGAATCTCTTAAAGGTAGCAAGTGATTCCAAGCTAATCTGAACATTTTAAAATTGGAATGGAGTCCCTAGGTGAAAAAAATGTAGAAGGAGATAGGTCCAAAAGTTTGTAGAGAGCTTGGGAAACAAACTTATCTTTGGGCATATTTAGCAATGCATTAGTCTCAACAATCAGACTTTAGATTGACATCTAAAGTCTGCGTATTTGGCAATTACCAGTGGACACAAACTCAGCCAGCAGTAGTAAACTGTAAACTACATGTGAAAGAATAACATCAATAACACTTTTCCTGGTTACTACAAGTGATGAGACACAAAGGCACACACACTTGATTCAACCATTTCAAACTACCAGCTTTAACAGCTCAGCTATTCTATATTTTATCTCAAATTAATTCAAAATGTATCACTTTAGTTATTTGTTTAATTCTTCCCTTTATATGTTTCCAACCATTTGACATTTTTTAAATTTTGTGAATGTTTACCTTGTTTACTCCATTTGGGCTTTGATTTGAACTCTGTTCACATCTTTTTTCCTTGATTAAAGGCATTTAACTTTTTTTTTGTGAGATGTTTTTAGGTGGCTAATTGGGAATCATGAACAAAGTGCTTCCATTACATTCCTTTATTATTATTATTATTATTTGTTCAAGAGTCAAACAAAGTATCGGACTGATATCGGTATCGGCAGATAGCCAAAGCAGCGGTATCGGTATTAGTTCACATTTCGTTCTGTGTTGCATGATATTTTCGTCGTATAACTAAAGGGTGAACTGTTCTATCTGCGCACACTCCTTCTGAAGTCCCATTTGAAATTGATTGGTTCAGAAGTTGTTCTGTGTAGCACAAAGTAGTCGGAGAAACACTCCCATTCAAAATATATGGGTTAACTTTCCTTTCTGTGTAGTATGCAAAAAGTCGGCCAATCGTACTCTGGGATGATTTCAATAGATTAATTTTCTCAAGCATGAGCACAAAACTGCGTGATACCACGTTGAACTAGTGTAGCTCAGCTCGTTGTGTAGTGTGAGTTGTAGCGGTTTTTGTAGTGTCTATTGTAAAACTATTGTAAACATAGAGACATATGGGCTGGTCAGCATTTTTATTAATAGATTTCATCAGTTACAGGGGGTGATTTTATTGATAACATTATTGAAATCACTATCGATCAGTATTCACTACGGTTATGTCCAATTCATTTTAAGCTAATAAAATCGTATTCATGTTTTTGTAACTTATATGTTTGACAAGAAAATAATATACAAAAAAATAAAAATAATATAGCAGGAAAATATCACAATATAACAAGAAAATATGTCAATATAACGAGAAAATATGTCAATATAACAGTCAAATATGTCAATACAAGGAGAAAATATCTTACTTTAACAGGAAAAGATGTCAATATAAGGAGAAAATATTAAATTAAACAGGAAAAAATCTCAATATAACAAGATAATATCTGAATATAACAGGGAAAGATTTCAATATAAGAGGAAAATATCTCAATATAATTAGAAAAGATCCCAATATAACGAGAAAAATTATGAAAAATGATGATGATGAAAAGAAAAGAGAAAAATTCTCGTTATAACGAGTTCTTGTATCTTTTTAAACTATTTTAAACCTATGTCCTAGGCAGTTTCCCAGCCTTGTGCAGATTAAGTAAAGGTTGGGCAATCCCACCCAACATTGTCACATACATTGTAGGAGTAAACAGATAACCAAAGATATCCTGATACAAAATAGTTTCTAAAGACGCGATCACCAAGGTAGGCAAATAAGTAACCAAAAGAATCCCCAGATTCAATGAAATTATGTTGAAGGCTCTACTCTTAATATTGTTACCCCCTGACCTCTCTGTCTTTACTGGCCCTGGCTGCTTCAAGGACCAAAGAACTGACAAACAACAGAACACAATTACAGACAGTGTCATGAAAAAGCTGATTGTAATAATGCGTGATGGTTTATAAACTTTCCAAATGCTCAACAAGATGACTGTTACGGCGACCCACATCAGTCCACTGCAGACTACTCTGAATCTCAGGGGCTTGAATCTGTCAAAAAATGACATGATGCAACATAGCATTTGGTTCGTATCGAATCAAACACAACCTCAGCAGTTTTGGCAAATTTCACTGGAACCAGAAAATGCTATTGGTTACCTGATGAAGGTCAAAGGGTGAATGACAGCCAGGTAGCGCTCCACACAGATGCAACACTGGAACAGGGGACGGCCGAACCATAATAACGTTGAAAATGCCAAAAGCATGTATGTAACAACTTGGTCACTACCAGCAGGGTCAAACAAGCAGTAAAATTGTAAAGGAGTCCCCAACAGGAAAAGGGTCTCGCATATTGCCATATTTAGATGGAAAAGCTCAGCTGCCAATGAGTCCTTTGTTCCGTGAGTGATAAGCCACATCACCCATAGGTTGGCTGGGAGACAAAAAACAATGTAAGGAATCAGAATGGTGACTGCCATTCCTTGGTTGTATGTTAAAAGTGCTGGTAATTGAATTCCACAGTTTCCAAAGATTACATTTGTTGTTGAGTTGTTAGAGAAAGAATTGTTATGTCCTGGAACCATTGTCATCGCCCCAAATGCTCCCGCTTGGCTCCTGAAAATAGTTTCACGTCTGACTTGGCTGATCTTCCAGCATTGACACTTTGGATTACTATTCCAAACCTACTTTTTAAGAAAAAATAATTAAGTCTAGATTATATAATAAGAAGAATGACTTGAAATACTAACAAAAACAGAACATGACCGCTTTGAGTTATAGTAACACAAATTCTAAATGTCCAAACTGTCTAATGCAGCCTTCTGGTTCAGCTCACCTCGTCGTCTAACTAATGGAAAACACTGCTCTCCACAATGTATTTTCAGCTGTCACACACGACCAATTGTGTTGTGATAACTAAACAAATTGAATGCAAATACTACATTTGAGCTCTATTTAAATAAACAAATAAAATCAACTTCAGGCAACCTATCTCCTTCCAGAATTGTGGATGGAGATAGGTCCCAAAGTTTGTAGAAAGTAAGAAAGAAAGAAACTTAACCGAGCAATAGTTGAGCGCCGCATGCAGCACTCACCTAGAAAGTCGAAAGGTTTCAAAACAACATCTATTCAGCCACTTTAGAACTTCAGTAGAGAACGATCCTTCTGAATGCTTCATCCACTCATGTGATTGGATTTTCTTCAGTAGAATATCTCTTTTATCTCTTTTTGGCCCCTAGCTCTGTGCCTCCTCCCCACAGAAGCTCTGTTGTAACATAGTAGGACTGATGGGTCCGAGATTAGCAATGCATTGAGTACCATTGCCTTCTGATGCATTGAGCATTAGGCCTGCTCTCCCTGAATTATTAGATATGCATTGTTTACAACTTACTGATACAATTTACTCAATGCATCAGTAGAATATCTGTATTTTTTTGGCCCCCGGCTCTGTGCCTCCTCCCCACAGAAGCTCTGTTATAACATGGTAGGACGCACTCAAAACACACATACTCAAACAGACGCAAACGTCATGCGCACACGCACACACACGCGCACACACGCACACACATACACACACACATACACACACACATACATACACACCCAAACACCTCCCACTCCCACTCACACACACACTAATTTCACTCTATTAAGTGTCAATAGGTATTTGACCCATCGGCTCCCGGAATGTGATCCAGCCGATCCAACGACTCGGACTCGTTAGCCCGGGATGAGCTCAGTTCAGTGGGCATGGAAAGGGGCTCCAGTTACCGCTCTAATCTCATTGAAAGACTTTAGCCAGGGCTAGCGGATGCTCGCATGTCAGACAAACAGCTCAGATACTAATAGCGCTGCTTTGTGTTTCAGATGTGTGCGTGCATGGGTGTGTTGTGGTGGTACATGTGCACGTGCATACAAAACAATACAGAGCTCATACCCATGTTTTACCAACTAGCGGAAACACGGCAGCGTGTGTTTGTGTGTGTGCGTGTGTGCCGGTTTTTGTGGTGTCTGCTCTTGTATGTGCACAAGTTGTGTGTTTGGGTGTGGGGATAAAATCCTAGTTCACAGGATGCAATTTCCCTTTAATATACCCATCCAAATGTAATTTGGCGTCTATGGAGTGTCTGTGTGCTGGGCTGGGCTGGGCTGGTGTGTGTTTCTGCTGACTGCTCCTGTTTTGTGTTTATATGGATGAGTGGCTCTCTGGGAGAGTATTATGCATCCTTTTCAGCGTTTAAAGATTATGTGTTTGGCGGCGGCAGAGGTATTAGACAAAAAAGGAAATATGTCTTTGATTAAAATATCTTTTATCTCTTTATTGATTAAAAGGCCGAGTTTGGTAATAGAATTCCTCCGCCCCTCCCTGTTGGGCAACCCTGTGCTCCTTTTCTGCTCTTTTCTCCTAAGTTCAGTTGCTGCTGATGTATGAGCATGGCCCTGATTTATGGTGTGTTGCATGTTAGAAGCTACTCACTGACTTGAAGTTGTTATCATGCTCGTGGAGCAACGGAAAAGTTATACTTTTTACAATCGATTTAGGGAGTTTGTCAATGCAAATACCAAATATGCGTTGCGTATAGCCTCAGAAATGCAAATATTTTGTTTCTTTTTCTCATTTTCCCATGACGAGAAGGAATATTTATTTTTCCATGGCTACTGCTTCGGGGTCTGGTAACATGATGGATGGTTGCTGATGATTCTTAAACAATTTTGATCACAAAACCAAAACCAAAAAACAATGCAAATATTATCTTGTTTGTTTCATGTTCAGAAAACATAAACTCTTTTAAAACAATGTGTTGTACTACCTTACAAGAATTTTTTTAGAAAGAAGCTGAAATATTAGTTTTGTTTTGGACAAATCTATTTTGTACAGGCATACACAGGCAGATACCCTCACATGCATCACCATACATATAACCATATCCACCAAGAGAGTTTGTATCGGTGGCCTTTAGAAAGCTGGGGCACCTTTTTGGTTGGTCAAGACATAAAAAAAATGGCTTGGTCCTCACTAAGTTCTAAAGGTATGTACATCTAGCAAATCTATTATGTGATAGCACATGTGACTTTTCATTTTCAAACTCTTGGTAGATATGATTGTGTGCTTGGGAAGCTTCAACCACCCAAAATCCCCAAATATTTTGTCTTACAGTCGATAATAAAGTTAATAATTGTTGAGGTATTCTCAAGCTCCAGGAGGTGTATGATACCGTCATATATGATCTATCGTACAGCTATTGAGACTGCAGAGTTAATGAGCTATTGTATCACTGTAGATACTGTAAAATTAACGATTAGAACAGTGTTTATCCTGTGGTTGGTTCCCCACCTTTCTCAAACATATGTTTAAATCGGTCAATATAAAGTGCTTGTTCCAAGGACGCTACATTACCGCCTTTCTGTTCATGGTGGTTAATAGGTTGCCTACACCTCTCTGGTGACTACCAGACAGAAGGGTCAAGCCCTGCCTGTACCTAATTAGTCAGGTCAGCAGCCAGGCGCTGGGACTCCAGGACACCTGATCATGACCAGACTGTCTGACACACACACACACACACACACACACGCACACGCACACACATACACGCTCTGTGTGTTTCTGTGTAACCCATGAGGCCGTTAAGCTACCCAGTTTCTCCTCCAGGGACAGAGGGCGTCCCACACGTAACTTTGATTGTGTGTGTAGGATTGGGCTGAGGCTGACTGAGAACAGATGGAGATGTGCTCTTTAATTAACCCTGCAAAATCACAGGGCTGAGAACGGGCCTCGGTCCGTGAATAACACTCAGTGCATCCAGGGTGGGTGTGAGATGCGCTGCTGGTGTGTGTGTGTGTGTGTGTGTGTGTGTGTGTGTGTGTGTGTGTGTGTGTGTGTGTGTGTGTGTGTGTGTGTGTGTGTGTGTGTGTGTGTGTGTGTGTGTGTGTGTGTGTGTGTGTGTGTGTGTGAGGGAGAGAGACTATAGGTCTGTATTATTGTACATACAGTGTATGACCGGCGCTCCCATCCCCCCCCTTCCCAAGAGCGGGGCGTTTTATTTCTCATTAGCGGGCAGCAAACTGCTCAAGGATGAAATTTGCTAACAGGAATTAAAAGTGCATTAACACATCTGAGAGATTCATTTCTGCTAATAGTTTTATTAGTGCTCTGACCTTTCAGTTCATTAGAGGACTGAAGAAAGAGGAATGGCAGGAGAGGGGGAGGCAGGGTGAAAGTAGGGGGCATGCGTGCGTCTGTGCTGCTGGAGACCCGGATAAAAAGATGCGTTCGCACAAAGCACTCATTAGGGCGATTGTTGTCATCGGGACGCCCCGGGGCTGTTCTGGTTTTGGATGCCAGCATGATCTTCACAAACACATGCAAAGCAAAAATAATTTCCAGGCACGATCCCAATCAGCCAAACCTGTTGTCTGGTCTCTCCCTCGCCGTTTATTGGCTAATTGCGATGCAATGCGGGGGAGCTTTTGAGACGCTCGTAAAGCACTGCTTAAGGTAGCGCCCATTTGGGTGTTTCAGACAGATGATTTTCACCTTCCTCCACTTAGCACCCTGAATTTATGCCACAGTGTATTTCAGGTCGGTTAGCACTTGAGTGTCCCTTAGCCAGCTGCTTAATTGTTTATGAACTGTGGCCTAGCGCTCTTTAAAAATGAAGGGAAACTGCAGAGAAAGGAGGAACAATGAAAATGAGTCAGAACAGTTAACAGGAAAAAGTGACCTATCGCGTCCGACATTCTCGTGCCCCCCCCTCCCGCTTGTCAATGGAGGAGCGATAGACACTGAATTAGAGCGGGAATTTACCTGACCGAGGAGAGCAACTAAAAGGGATTTAATGTTGTTTTCTTTCTGTTTTATTGGAAAACAAGTGAGGCAAGTTACAGTGCAATTTGCCTTCCCCTGTTCCCTATAATTAGCACCGTACAGAAATGAAATAACATTGACGAGAAGGTCAATAATCCTGATCTATAGTGAAATTAATCCTGCTATCGACACAACAAGCAAACAACACAATTAAGGACAATGACAGGATAGATAGAAAAAAAATAATAGAAACACAGAGAAAGAGGGGGGAGAGAGATAGGACGTGTTTTATCTCCAGGCTTTACTGTGCAGAAATCCTATGAAGGTTTCTAATTAATTCATCCATTGTTAATGAAGGCGAGGCGGGGAACCAGGGATTAAACACGAGGAGACCAAGGAAGACAATTAGAGATACCAGTCTAATGATTGTTTTCTAACTCACTGTTGTTTCTCCCCTTGTACTTTGTTGGCTGGCTGGGGGATCATTTATTGGGCATTCAAAATGAGCCTCTCATCAGCCTGCATGGCCCCACGCAGGCAAACACCAACTTCGGCCATAAAATCATTCTCCTTTAAGGAATCCTCGATGAAGCCTACTTATGTGGCCCTGATGTCAATGGCCTTTATTTATAAGCAATGGGTGTTTTCCTTAAACGAATCAATTGCCAATTAGCATAGTATCTATTGATGGAATGAATCATCATTATCATTCAGGTTTCAGAGAGGGCACTGGGCTCTAGGCCAGATTTGCCTCTACTGTAGTCGTCCGCTGTCCCTCCCTGTAATATTAAATTTACATAGACGTTTTATCCTCTTTCTCATAACAGCAATCAATTAGAACTGGCAGTTCCGATACTTTTGTGCATGGATTATGAAATCAATATCCAAACGACGCAATCATTCGCTACAACACTGGCTGGAGTTCACAATGCACACAGCGGCCCATGATGAAAAGCTGTATCTCTGTGAATCAAAGGAACAAACAAAGCGCTTTTTTTTGGGTAAGAAGCACACGCTTAATGTGTCAGCCATTAGTGAGTTGGCTGCCACCATCGACAGAGGGGGCACTGGGCTGTTTCCAGCTAAGTGAATTGAACTGGCCCCCTGGACAGGCCCGGGGGTACGCCTGTGAGCAGTGGTCTGGAGGGGTTAGCCGCGGGACGGACGGAGCATTGGAGCGTTGGAAGGGGAAGAGGGATTGCCTTTCAGGAATTACGAGCCATTAAATCAGAGCCTGGAAATCTCAAGGTTCCCTAAGACTGCCGCACAAGGAATCTGCGGCCAGAGAAATATTGTTTATGGTTTAAAAGCCGGGGCGATGGATTTATAAAAGAAACATTCATCATTGCAGGAAAACGGAACAAAACATTCCGGAAATAAATACTCACTCTATAGGTATACTTGTCACCCAGACAGCACAATAACAAGTGAATTGGGAGGGAGATCCTTCATTTGCTGGCAGCTGGCCCCCAAAGATGGTGTATGTGTGTGTGTGTGTGTGTATGTGGCTGTGTGTGTCTCTGTCTGTACCAGCTTCTGTGTTGTCCTCTGTAGTGCACAGAGAGGACAACACAGAAGCTATTGCATACCCTGGACTTGGACTCTACTCCACATGAGTTGGACCCAGTGGTTAAAGTGGTGTGGACATAATGGGGGTCGTTTTTAGTGTTTGTGAAATGTTCTCGTCTTAAAATGTTTTATTATATTGTATCTGATTGAGCTCTATGTTCATTGACCGAGCAGTTCCATTTATAATTTATAAACCCTGCTCCATAAAGTAACTTGTAGTTGGCTATGAAAAGAAAATAATCACCAAGGGATGATATAACGTCCGTCCCAAATATTGAAAGCAATATTATCTACATTTGTCTAAGTCCTAAAGACTGTGATGTAAACAAGAGTTATTATAAAACCAAAGTACCAAGCCTAAGTACTTTTCTATAGTTTTGTTTTCCTTTCCCCCCCTCATAGTTCCATCCTTTCCACTGGACATTAGTCTGAGATATCAGGAGTGTCGATATGAATGAGTGTTCTCCAGTAAACACAATTAACAATATTGATTACTTCTGGCTCGCCCATTCCTGCCATAAAGAACAATAGTTTCAGTAAAGGGGGTTTTTCCAGGAAGGTGATGCTTTTTGCTCAGTGCCGCGACCTTGGAACAAGGTAAACCGACATGGTTAAGAGGTGCAGACATCGACTGCAGACTGAACACGGTGTTGTTTGATAGACCCTTTTGAGACAGGAAACAAAACAAATGCTGTAGAGACGTGTGATATTTACCACAGTCTTATATGCTACTGTCCGGGTTCCATCATATTGTATCCACATACCAACAAAGACATAATATATACATCTGTACGTGAATCAGAACAAAATAAGTCAGTTATGTTTACTTTAGAACGATAGAATTCTTACATGCACTTGATAATATAGCTGCTATTAAGCTATTCTCTGTCAATGCTGGTGTGATTATTAAAATGAACTATATCTTCTAAGGGTTTATCTTGTATTCTATCTGTGTCCTCCTACCATAATGTATTAGCATTTTTAACATTGCTAAAATTTACCTAATTCATTTGTTGGCTTTCATACGTCAATGCACATGTTGGGACTATTTGATCTGCACTGTTATCCAATTTATGAATAATTTTGATAACTTTGATGTACATTTCCCTCTTAGATCTAATAGGCACATCTGGAATAGCTTTAATATCGGGAATAACGACTACTAAATATTTTCTAATTAACATTCCCCTCCTACTACATTAGGACACAAATTACAAGTGCCTTGTCATAAGAATCTCACTGCTCAGAACTTCCCTTTGTTTTACTCTTCATTTGATAAATATAACTCTTGAATCTGGATTTTGTCAAGCAGGAATTCTGGAATTCTTCAAGCAGGTCCCAGAGCGTGCAAACACGCCGGGGCCAGACACGAGGTATCGACTTAAAAATCTATTACATTAGAAATATTGACAGATATTGATTGAGATTGATGGAGATTACATCAATGCTACTGTCTTACACACACATTCGCTGTCGGGGAAAGCATTTATTGAATGGGAGCGAGAATGCAGGCTAAATTAGACCATTGGAACAGATGAGAATGGCCCTGTGACAATGATGGAGTGGTGCCATTGAAAATGAATAAAGATGGGAGAGGTGTCCATTTGAACCAAAGGCTTTGTTAGCTGATGATTGGTGGGCGTGGAGAGACGTGCATGAGCACTTTGTGGAAGATGTAACTATTGAGGCAACTCTCTATGCACACTATACTGTGGCGTTTGCATAGCATAGACCCCATGGGTTTTAAGAAAGTTTTAGTGTGAGAACTGTTGGTGTGTGTGTGTGTGTGTGTGTGTGTGTGTGTGTGTGTGTGTGTGTGTGTGTGTGTGTGTGTGTGTGTGTGTGTGTGTGTGTGTGTGTGTGATGGATGGACTGGTGGGGCAAGGCCGCGGATAAGAGTGCAAACAAACTGGGTAATAAATGAGAGCGACAGAGCAGTGGTGATGGGGCCCGTGTCCGGGCCTCTGATGCATGCCGACCAGGACCAGCAGCCATTTGTAATGGAGAAATGAGGGAGCTGTCACTGGGATGAAGAGACAATGTTCCAGAGAGAGAGAGAGAGGTCGCCCCTCTTACTCACACACACACACAAACATATACTTAGACACCCACACCCACACACAAATGCCGACTTGGAACCACGCACACATAAACACACAAACGCAGACTTAAGGGTACACGCCCGCGCCTGCATATAAGTAAGAGACCCATGGAGACACATTGCGGTGTGGACGGGAGCTCAGTAGGGGAGCTAATCATGAGCAGGCAGGGTGCTAATGCAGGTCATAATGAGGGGAGCTCTCAGTGACACATCGCACGCCGATAGCTCACTTAGCTAGGCCACAGGGCCGCAGTGACTGCATTTGACAGCCTTTCACCCACACACACGCACACAGGAGTGCAGAGTTGCAGACGCTAACAGGCAGATGCTGGTGCATACATTACAGACACGGGTACACACATCCATACGCACAAAGAACCAGCACCAATGACCTCATCTCCATGGAGTCAGTTCAGGACAACTATGGCATGAGAAAGAGGGAGGTTGGCGGGAATAGGAGATGGTGTAACCCGGGTGTAATCGAGCAGACGCTCCCTATCCCTCCAGGTTGTGGTGCCGTCTTTATTTGTGTTTTCAGTAATTGCCTTACTATTTGTGTTTGGCTAGAGCGGCGGGTGTAATTTTTCACCTTTTTGTGATTGCCCGCGTTCTCCGTGCCACCCAGACTCTGTAGGCTAGACCTGAACAGGCAATGGGGACAGAGCGTGTACGCCTGCGCACGGATGTGTGTGTATGTGTGTGTGCGTGTCACTTAGTTAGGGCTGGGCTACAGCTGGGGAAGAGGAATTGGGTCCTGCACCTGCACCGGAATAATTAATGTGATTGAAGGAGCGCAGAAATAAATCAGTGCCTCGCGCAGCCTCAACAGGACTTTTCTGTTTAGGGTCAAAATTTCCCCACTCGGCAATGGATTAATCATGCCTTGCGAACCGAGACAGGGTACGCAACGGCAAGGGCGGGGGAAAAAAAGAAAAGTTTTGTGTATGTTTATTTGTCTGTTGGTTTTTGTGTTTATATTTAGTTTCGGTGCGTGCGTACGTGTGTGTGTGTGTGTGTGTGCGCACACTCGGGTTGCCCACATAGAGAGGCCCCCCCCCCCCCGGTGCCCCTCCATCCGCCATGTAAACTCTTGGAGGACACACAAAAACACGGGAATGTCATAATTTGCCGGCTTGTATAATTATGCTCCTTCTTAGCCCTACAGTGACGAATAGGGGAACCTTTTGTTTGCATTTGTCATGTGGTGCTGGCATTGTCAGCGGTGGAGAATGTGTGATGTGGCTGTGCAAGGGGTCACCACAAGCAGGGATAGGTGTGGGTACGGGTTTATGATGACATATGTGTTGTTTCTTTGTTTGGCTGTGTGTTTAAATGTATACATGTGCAAGCAAAATGAATATCTCGTGCTGTGTTTGTTACTACGTATACGGATCAGGGTCAGAATTTAACGGGGACTTAAAGGGGAGCACCTTAAAATAGATGTAATAATTACCCTTGAAGTAAATACGATCAGGGGACTTTTAAAGGCCCCCGTAAAACAATAACTTATGTATATTGCTCTGTATTTGCAAAGTGCGTCCAGATTTTTATTTTGATTGGGGTCATTGAATATTTGTTTGTGTGTGTGTTTTCCATAGTGTATCATCTTTCTCATTAAAGGGGGTTTCGCCATTCCCACAATGGCATTCTTTGGCATGACGTCTCCACGGCCTGAGACCACTGCTTATCTCCATTTCCCTGCTGTCCCTCCCAGGAGGTCCCATCTGGCCAGAGCCCGCCCTGCTCTGTCCACCCCTATCTCCTTAGCTGATCCATCTCATCACCTCGCTCATCTATTATTCATCCTACTGGTGATGTCGTGATTGAGGCCGGGCCTCAGAAACCTCCTTCTTTTCCCTGGGACTTCCTCATGGACTGTAGTCATTCGACCCGCGCTGCAGACGATTAGAAAGTAATTTGTTGTTATGTATTCGGACGCCCCCAAGTCCAGGCATGTGTTCACGGATCTCTCTCCTGTACCCGATTTGGTGTATTTGCATAATGGAATTGAATGGCTTTGGAATTACCGCCCCATGGGGGAACAGCGAGAGGGGGCCAGGGACAGAGTGGGAGACATGTACTTATGAATGTTTGGAAGGGGGAAATTAATGGTGCATTTTTAGTTTTTATAATGTGATTTAATGATGCAATTCTTCTAATAAAAAGAACATTTTTTAACAGTTACACGTTCATTTACAGATGGCCCCAACACAGGGGGAAACCCAGTGGGCCAATACAAACATCTCTGTTCTCACCCACTCACAGCGCTGGAGGCTTTTTATTGCATTGTGATGGATGATTTCAGTTTGGCATTTTTCTCCACCGTGCATCCTCAGAATGTAACCCCTATCCCCCCAACACACACACACGCACACAAACGCACAGGCATACACACACACATGCACACGCACACACACACACACACACACACATACACGCATGCACGTGCAAATGCATAGGCACACACTCACAGTTTCAACGAGTAGGGAGGCCGTTTCCAATATTCACAAAGCTGCTATCTAATGCATATTGAGTTTGTTTGGTGAAGGATCATTGGATTGTTTGATATACAAAGCTTTGCTTCTCAGCGGTTAATTTCACTACATGCCCGTCTCATTAGATGGAGGGGCGAGGGAGGAGGACAAATTATATCGTCTGAGAAATGAGCTCTGTAGTACCGCACAAAATAGCTACAGGGCTAAATAATCATTTTTATTTGACGAAAACATAACCGTCAATTGACATCATTAATATCAA
The DNA here is from genome assembly GCF_902167405.1 of Gadus morhua. Classification (NCBI taxonomy): domain Eukaryota; kingdom Metazoa; phylum Chordata; class Actinopteri; order Gadiformes; family Gadidae; genus Gadus; species Gadus morhua. The sequence continues at coordinate 13,088,155 of NC_044048.1, read as the reverse complement.
AGGATTTATGAGGAAGTGCCATGGTAGAGGGACTACAGGGAAGCTGATTCGAAAACATGAGGCTGATATTGAGGTATTCAGGATTTCTCTCTCTCTCTCTCTCTCTCTCTCTCTCTCTCTCTCTCTCTCTCTTAGTTTTTCTACCTACTCTTTACTTTTCCAGTAACCCTGCCCACCACAACAACCCCCCCCCTTCCCCCAGCACCTATCTCCTCAGAGGATGTTTGAGTGTATCCAGTTTCCTGAAGTGTTTAGCAGCGAAGCCGCAGACCCCGTACAGGAAGTCCATTCTATTTGCAATGTATCAATTGCTCCGAACACTCCCCATGAACAGAACCTTCCCCACTCCTCCCTGCCCCCTAACATGGCTGCAGCTGCTCGGACACCTGCACTCACACACAAGTACTAATTCGTGGGCAGTGTGTACTCTGGGGTCAAGCACACACACACACACACACACACGCACACATGCATACTCATGCTCAAGCACATGCAGGCAAAGTGTGTAAGACTCTGACCATGGCAAGTCTAAGGGTTCATTTCCTGGCCAGGCTGGCAAGTCAAATGGGTTCAGCAGCTAAGACACACCTGGCTGCCGAAAGGCTGCTTTTTTCCTGTTACGTTTTAAAGGGAGAGAGAGAGAGAGAGGGGAGGACTCCTGCAGAGTAGACCGATTAAACAACATCTAAAGTAAGACAATACAAGGGATAAAGTAGGAGCACAGAAACAATCTAACGTAACGATATGGTCTGCTCTGCATATGTGTTTGTGCGTGCATATGTGTTTGTGTGTCCATGTGGGGGAGAGAGAGAAAGAGAGCAATAATAAACGCCTGAGGTGATGCCTTTGAAAGGCACTTTAGATATTAAAGCAGTGCTACTGTTCTGTAATGGGGCTTAAATGATCCAGAAAACACATGATGTATTGAGCATCTAATGAAACGCACATCTCACCCTCCTTAGTTCTCCTTCCAACCTCACAGAGGACCCCTTATGGTCTGTTCACTCTTAGTGTCACAGAATCCTAAACAAAAACGCAGTTTTGAAAGACGTAAAGATATTTTTGATTGTTTTGTTCTTGTGTTTTGAATTATTTAGCTGGGTTTGATTTGATTCATTGGGTTTGAGTTGTGTTTGGTGAACACTGGGGTTTGGAGGGGTGGGGGAGTTGAAATATACATGTCCACCATTTGGTTTATTGATATACTATTACAGAGAAAGGGGGTCGGACTTGATAACTTTTAAATTCTTCCTACTCCTTTTTCGGGCATTAAATAATCATGTGTCAGAGTTAGCTTTTTACGTTTGCAGTTCAATTCTTTGGTTGTTCTTGTTTTGATCTCTTGCTTCTATATTTTAGCTTTTGTTTTTTCTTCTTTGTTCAAAATCAAAATTGAATCAGATGTTCTCAAACTGTATTCCTCTGAACGAAAGCAAACTTGCCAATGTGACATTGCCAGGTGTTTGTCGTGGACTTTCCTGGCCAGTTGAGGGGTAGTTCACATTCTGCATTCTACCGTGGTAGCTATATGTTTCACTCTAGAGAGCACAGAAGCAGCCTCTCTTTCTCATTGTCTGTGAATGTCCTTTGTGGTTTGGCCATACATTAATAATGTAAAGGTAATGATCTTCAGTCTAAAGGCCTTGTCCTGGCTTGTCTACCATCCCCGCCCCCACCCCTGCCCTCTCTGTCTGCAGCCGGGTTGGGAACCCCTCGCTGTGGTATAGCCCCAGCTATAAGGTGAAGACTGAAGGCCAGGCCAGAGAAAGGACAGAGGGTCAGCGGGGGGGTGGGCAGACAAGCCAGGGTAAAAGAGAGGGTACGTCGCAGAACGGGAGGAATTCCTGTCCCTTGTTGTGGCAGCAGCCCGGGCACGATGTCTGATCATTGATTACCAGAGGAGAGAAAGAGGAAGGAAGCAAAGGAGCTTTCTGAGAAAACATCTCCCTCCTGCCTCTGCCCTCTGTCTGCCGAAATGGGGTCCTGTAGAATGATGGATGAGGAGCATGCTCCGTGGCCTCTGCTGTCCTCTCCTTCTCCTCCTCCTCCTTCTTCTCGTCTTCCTCCTTCTCCTACCCTCCTATTCTCTCTTTCTCATCGCTTTCTTCTATCTTTCTACGGGTGGTCATGCCCATACACACACACTGATGTGACGCATTCGCACATGGTTGCACACACACACACACACGTACACACAGACAGACAGACAGACAGACACACACACACACACACACACACACACACACACACACACACACACACACACACACACACACACACACACACACACACACACACACACACACACACACACACACTGTATTAGGGAGTGATCGATAGGGAGCTGGCAGTGTGGTAATAATAGCGGACACCCAGAACCACACTGCTACTTATTCATTTGTCTCTTTATTCAGTTATTTATTTATATGTGTCCCTTTATAGTGAGGGCTAAATATACATACAGTGCACATGCACATGGAACAGCTAGCATGGAGCCATATGTGGCCGCCATGAAGAAGTCCTTTTGCGTTTGTGGTTCAGCAAGTCTTTCCATCACTTTACATTTGTTGTATAAGAAGCAGCTCCTGGGGTTGTTTTTATGGTTGTACGCAGTATGTTTCTCCTTAACCATAGGTAAAAAAGTGGCTTTAAAAAAAATATATATATATATTCATATTTATACCAGGTTTGTCTTTCCCGTTTGATGCAATAACTGCAACTCTGCTGGAAATGCGTCTGTGTTTTCGTACTCCGAGTTAAGGTTCGGAGGTATGTCTCTTTAGTGGTAGGCATGATGGACAGGACGCCGTTTGCGCAACATTACACATTATTAATCATGTTCCCTTCATCGGGGAGTGGGAGAAGGGGAGCAGCAAAACAACGATGAGAGGGAGCAGAGAGAGGAGGAGGACGAAAGGAGGCAGAGGGGTAGAGTAGGGAGAGGAGGAGGAGGGTTAGAAAGCCACAAATAACTACCATCAATCATCACGCAGTCAACGTTTTCACATGTTAGGGGTGCCCATTATTGGCAGCAGCCAGGGATCAGTGGGAGTATATGGATGTGGGCATAGGTGTGTGTGTGTGTGTGTGTCTGTGTGTCTGTGTGTCTGTGTGTGCTTGTACATGTGTGTGTATGTGTGGCTACATGCTTGTTTGTTTACTGTGTCTACTGTGAGTTTTTGTGTTTATGTGTGTGTGTGTGTGTGTGAGTGTGTTAACTATGTGCAATGAGTGTTTGTGTGTGTGTGTGTGTGTCTGCAATGTGTGTGTGTGTGTGTGTGTGTGTGTGTGTGTCTGCAGAGTGTGTGTGTGTGTGTGGGTGTTTGTGTGTGTGTCTGTGGTGTGTGTGTCTACAGAGTGTGTGTGTGTGTGTGTGTGTGTGTGTGTGTGCATCTTCAGTGTCTGTGTGTGTGTCTGCGGAGAATGTGTGTGTGTGTTGTTTGTTACTTTGCGCGTGTTTGTGGCGTCTTACCCGGCAGCATGGTCTTCCTCTCCCTCTCTCCCCGTCTTCGCCTCTCCTTCAACCAACGGCACAAACAACAACAGTTGAGAAATCACCCTCGTCAGCAGTTAAGCTGGCAGGTGTGTTAACTCCCCCAGTACCAAATTAGGATGTGCAAGATTGCAGAAAAACGACCAGTCTTTCATATCCCCCATTTTTAATCACAACCATTTAGGAAAGCCTGGATGAAGACAAACGGACGTTAGATCTCTGCCCAGGTTGTGGCAAGGCCGCGGGGGGCTGGGAGCACACTGTGACCTTCAGCTCCCCAAAGGCAGACCTGGAGGTTTGGGGGAGAGGAGTAGACCTGGGGATATGTGCTCCTGGCTGGGAAGGGTTCACATGAGAGTTATGGAGGGTTGCAGGTGGACACGTGACAGTGGAACGGCCTGGCACATCTTTCTCTCTTGTTAACGTTTATTACATGCACAGTATAATATATATGTTTTCTCTTCAATAATTGTTGGTTTGACAGGTCGTTTATTTCAGTGTGGTATAAATTTATAAAAGGTATTTGTTTTCCTAAAAACAAACACACATATACAAGAGTCCTTTGTTAACAGTAAAGCAAACAGGCGCTGATACTGGTTATCGGACAGCTGTTTGACTTCAGAGCATTTTGTCTCGCATTATATTAATCCACGATTTTTGACAGATTAAAAAATATTCTTAGTGGAATTTTTTTTTAATATGGCCACCAGGGGGTGCTCCAGGTTTAGTGTAGCCAACTGTTGAGGTTCCGTCCCCCAATACCACAGACTCTCTCTCTGCTTGTGCATTAACAAATACCTTGGCGGATGTTGTTCACACTGTTGGCTGACTTGTCTCCTATTAAGCACATCTGACCACAAGACCTTTTTTTTTATCATTAACATCCCTTGCCCTGCTCTGGCCCCATCTTCCTCTGTGTCACTTAACTATTGGTCACTGGCCAACTTCTTCAAAGACAGTTCCATATTATTGGGTTAATAGATTAAAGTTTTCCGCAAGTTTAGCCCATTCTCTTCATTTTTTCAGAGTTGGTCAATCATTCCTATTTGAACAGGTGAATGAATACATACAGCCAACTGGACCCTCCAATAAGTCCAATGATTTTTTTCTATTAAAGTGCATTTTTCAACATTGTATATTCAAAGGCAAATGTAAATTGCATACATATTTCCTAATTTAGTTTTTAACTCTTTTGTTTCTATAATAGAGTGTAAAATGAAATACCAAGGTTTCCACAAGCAAGATCCTCTCCATTGTTCCTCACCCTGTCCAACCCAGACACATTACAAAGTTCCCTTCATTCATTCAACTAACCCTTTAACCACTAATACACTACACGTTTCTTAAGGATGCGTGTATCAACATTTCCTCATCGTGGCCCCACTATTTAGACGGGCTGTCTGGCATTGCGGACGCAACAGAGCTCTGTGGCATATCATTCACGTTAATCAGCAGAACACAAACCCTGTTATTGGCCTTTCCCCTCGTCGTCTTGCGGGGACCCTGCTCGTCTCAGAGTGGAACATCACGGGAGAGGGAAGAGTAAACGAGATGTTCAGTATGCTTGCGGAGGACGGGGGTAACAAAAGCAGGACGAGGACAACACACGACCACAGTGGGCTGTGGGGGCATGTGTTTGGGTCCCTGTGTGTCTGTGTGGCGAGACAGTATGGCGGGTGGGGACGGGGCCCCCGGGCCGCCCGGCTTGGCGCACCCTGCCCCCTGCCCTTCCTCCTCCTGCACTCTGTCACGGTAAACTCCTCGTCTTCCCCTTGCTACAACACATTTTGTGGTTTTTAATTTATTTGCAGAGGCAATACCCCATATATGTATGTATATATATATATATATATATATATATATATATATATATATATATACATATATATATATATATATATACATATTTCTCTTTTTTTTATCACCTCAAAAGGCATTCCTTATTTTTCCATTTTTATTGTGTTTTGGAAATGTTCCCAGAGCCAGAATGTAATACTCTTTTGGAAATTGAAATTTTATATGGCGGTTATTTTATTTACAGCTCCCCATTTGTTCTTTCATTTTACATGTTTTGCTCTAAATCCCTTACATAAAATAAAATAAAGAATAAAAAAAGCTATTGCAGAAAATAGGATATATTCTTAATATACCCCTTAACACAGGCCTACATTTTCTGATATGATTTTTAAGGTATAGAACAGATATTGTATCTTGTTATAAATCTTTATCTATCTTTCTTAGACTCCCCCCCCCCCCCCCCCCCCCCCGCCTACCCCCAAACAAATGTAATAATCAGATGAAGAATCGGCCCATACGACATTCATGTGTAGCAGACAGTCGGATGAGAGAGTCAGGGCGTGATGCGAGCCAGACAGATAATCCCAAACATGGACGTGTACCAGGACTGCGTGCATCTGCTCAGCCTCCGCCTGCAGGGGTGCAGACTGATGATGCCCCTGAACGGTGACTCTCCTGCACCTCCTCCTCTCCACCGTGGCTCTCTCGCCGCTCTACAGCTCTAGACTCGGGCAGACCCCTCCTCCCCCCCCGCAATCCCCCCCACCGAACTCCGCCAGAGTGAAGTGAAGGGGAGGGGAATGCGGTGCTAGATTATTCACCGCGCGCCGTTATTGAATATGTGACTAATACACTGAGAATCGCTCTGGGAAATCAGATTAAAAAATGAATTATTTATAAGGACACAGAGTGCCGACAGGGAGGAGAGAGGGGGGAATACACCTCGCGCTACACGGCAAACGACATTACAAGTTTGATCATGACACTGTTGTTCCCTTTGTAATGCCCACAAATATTTCCCTTTTATATTCTGATATTAAAATATGACTCATAGTAAAATTGAAATGGTTAAAATGCCTTTATTGTTTTGTATAGATAGTATTACCGATATATTATATGTATTACCAATATTTGCACAGCTTTTATTCAGCTCAGACTAAATATAAAATATTAGATTTATTGTTTTATAAAGGCAAGAAAGGATGACTTTGTATCTGTTAAACTGCACTGGCCGCTTTTTCCTTAGTATCTTCGCAAGTGCATTAGTCACACATCAATGAGAGGTGAATTAAATATTGATATATGTATAAGAGACACAACATCCTAACAGATAAGCTTAGATTGTTTCGTGTTTTTAACTCCAAGTATAAAGTATTTAATCTAAGGTTTATTGTTTGAGCAATATTAAATTAAATATATTTATCATTTCATTAAATTATTTATTTGTTGATTAATTTGTGCGTAAAATATTATCTTTGTTTTGAATTCCAAAAACGTAAATGAAAAACTTCTACACAATTATTAATCGTATATTTGGTTGTTCTTTGTACTCTTTGTGTTCTAGGTGCTGGAGCATATAGATTGCAAAGACCTGCAGTCACCACATTCTGCTTTGTCTTCTGCTCTGTTAAAGTTGTATCACAGGATTTTTTATTTTCATTTATAACAAATCTCTTCATTACTGTACTGTCGTTCTACCCTCAAGCTGTTATAGATTAAGCCCCCTACGTGTAATTAGTCAACACTCCTTTCTGACCTGCTCTTGTATTACAATGTAGATGTCAATGCTCCTTTTTCTTCGGGACCAACGGCACCCACACACACTCGCTGTGACTCACTCTCTCTATCTCTATGTCTGCCTATCTCTCTGTCTCTCTCTCTTTCTCTCACCGCGTGTTCCTTGACAGGCAGCCATTGTGCTGACATGGGGAGGTGTTTAGGCGAGAGGAGATGGGCCAGGATTGGCTCTGCCTAAGTGATCGCTCCTTTATCTGATCCTTCACTCTGAGGTTAAACTCTTTCCTTCCTAGGTCTTTCTTTTCCCTATATCGTTTTTTCCCCCCCATGATGTCTGCCTTCTCTCGTCGTCTCTCTTCTGCACACACACACCTCTTTCTCTCTCTCTTACCCGCCCGCCGTGACAGTTGCGGAGGAGTGTGTGAGTCATGCAGGCATTTTGCAGGTGAGAGCGGCAGAGGGAGGTTACATCAACACCTCCGGCCCTCCTCAGTGCCCCCCTCTCTGGCCTCTCTCTCACCCCCGGGCCGAACCCTAGCCACACATTCTGCAGCCCTCAGGGAAACACCTGGGACTTTCCAGTGGGGCCCGCTGGGGCTGCGGGCAGTGCTACAGAGGTGGGGTACAGGCGTGTGAAAGGATGTGACCTGCTTGGAAGTTTAGCTTCTAGGCGGCGCCCCGGACGCTGCCAGGCCCCGGGGCTTCAAAGCCCGGGCTTGTTGTGAGGTTGTTTTTATGTGGGCTGCTACCCTGTAACACTTCATTAGTTAGAAGTTGGTCATGCTTGTTTTGTCAGCTGACGAAGGCCGACGTTGGATGAGACACTAGAAGTTGCATAAATTGTGTTTTATTATGAAAATAATTCTAGATTATGAAGCTCCCAACTAAAGGACCACATCATTCACTTGATCGAAACATAAGCGATAATGTATGTGAATCAAAGACGATTTAATTTGTTACTCTGAAATCACTGAGTTTAAACTGTCAGCTCTGGTATCAACATGCGGGCATCCTTACCCCTGTTCTACCTCCACAGTGCATCGCTTTGATCCAGTGAACTATATATGCCTCGCCTTTGGTATGAAATGAAAATAAAAAAGACTGCAAGTACGTGTTTATGGTGGTGGGGGTTTTCCCCCCCACCACCACCACCGTAGGAATCCACTGGGAGTGACTGCAGCCCACGCGGATGAACGCGGCCATTTAAGAGCTCAGGGCTCAAGTGGAGCTATGGGCTCAAGTGGAGCTATTTGCTCCACACGTCTAGGTGGGAGTGGGGAGTGGGGAGAAGAGAGGAAGAAAGATCAGGAGGATGAAGGAGTACTCACATCAGCAGAAAGTTGTTTTTTATTCCGTGGCCTGAAGATGCTTTTTGAAATATGGGGGGAGGGGGGGGATGTTAAAGTGGTCCTGGGCATGGAGGAAGGAAGGGAGGATGAAGAAGGCACTATGCCTACTCTGCCTCAAACCCCCCCCCCGACACACACACACACACACACACACACACACACACACACACACACACACACACACACACACACACACACACACACACACACACACACACACACACACCTACGCACACACACACACACACACACACACACACACACACACACACACACACACACACACACACACACACACACACACACACACACACCTACGCACACACACACGCACACACACCTTCCTTCCCCGTAGCTTGAGTTTTCAGAGATGGCAGTGCCTGTACCTGCGTTAAAGAGGATAGTTGGAGGTATGCTTCTGTGTGTTTCTAATTATATTTATATATATATATATATATAATGTGTGTACGTCTGTCTGTGTGGATGAGGTATTAATCTTTCTTGTCAGTTTAGCCCAGATGCACGGCCCTTTCCAGCAGCAGCACAAGCTCAGACTCAGCAGTCTGCGCTGGGCTGGGGGAGGCAGGCGTGGGGTGCGTGTGGGCGCGTGGGCGGGTGGGAGGGGGGGGAGGGGAAGAGGGAGGGAGGGAGGGGGTGGGGGTGTGAGGGCGAATGCAACGCACGCCACCACTGGTTTTAACTGCTGGAGAACATGGCTCTGAGGGAGAGGGCAAGGGGGACAACACACAGCAGATTAGGTAATGATATTAGCCAGAGAAGAAGCCCCTCAGGTGAAACCCAGTGGTCGCAATTAGTGGAGCCTTCTCTGAGGTTGGCCTGTGGGCCCGGCACACCTAAGCACTCCTAAACACACACACACACACACACACACACACACACACACACACACACACACACACACACACACACACACACACACACACACACACACACACACAATGAAAAACACACATATACAATCAATAACACACACATACAATCACAAACACACTCACACATTTCTATACACTGACACACACACATGCCTGAAGACACTCACAAACACACAAAACAAACTCATACACAAGCTCAACTACACATGCCACATACACACACACTCACTCTCTCTCACACCCATAACTAAACTCCCACACATATTCAAACACATTCACACAAATTCAAACCCAGACCACAACTCCACGCAAACATTGTTCACACAAATGTGTGTGTACGCAGATGTGCTTATGCATATGTAGGTCCAGGAGGAGCACAAATGAATACTACTTAGGCATGTCTTGTTCCCAGTTAGATCCTCGCGCCGACCCCGCTCACCTCGCCGTTCCCCTCGTGAGCCGGCTATTAGCCCTCTCCTTTATCTGCCCATTAGCACTGCTCATGGGCCCCTGCTGCTGTTTGCCCACTGTGAGAGCAGACGTGCTAACATGGCTGCTCCGCGGGACGCCAGAACACAATCCCTCAACAGGAGACCGCGATGGAGGCCGTGTTGACAGATCCTCTCAGAGCGCATCTTGAGCGCACACACATGCATCTACACACACACATGCATCTACACACATACACACACACACACAAGAATGTGTGCACGCAGCCACACACACACACACACACACACACACAAATACACACACACACACGTAAGTTCACGCTCAAAGGCAGGCTTACAACTAAACAAACAACCACGAACGCACACACGCACACAGAAACGCGTTTTTGTACGTGTAAACTCATAGGCAGGCTTGAAAATATACACACAATCTCGCTAATACACAAGTGCATGTCTCCATACGGGGGTCTAGGGGTGTGCTCGAGACAGACATAACAAGCTGGTGAACAGCTTTCTCCGACAGCGAAGTTGCCAGGACAGCACTGAGAGGAAAGATGGTGATACCTGTGGTCCATGAAGGATATTAATGCGTTAACAAAACAGAGCTGATTTCAAGCATATTTAGTCATTAGGATCCTTAGTAGAGCACCTGGCGATAGGAAGCCCGATAATCAATCACAAACCAATCTAATGATCCGATTGGACTTTGCTGACCACTATAAACCTGCTTATCTCTTCCCTCTTCCCCCATTGGCTGCACAGGTTTTTTATGAGAGCAACGACTTTAAAACATGTGCTGTGCAGTTTGCCAATTTCTCGTCTTTTCAATATGGATATGGATGTTGTCGAAAAGCTCTTATTGTATTAGAAAGATGTCCAGACAGTTATTTTCCACTTTTTATTGTACGAAAGCCCCCAGGGGGGTCAATAGAGGAGTTGTTATTCTGTGAAAAAACCCTGAGATAAGTACTATTGAGCCGTGTAGTGCGTGGAAATGAGAGCTTTACTGTAACTACTAGATAAACATTGCAGTGTTTTGGAATGCCCCTGAACTCTCACTTCATCTTCCTCTATGGGCCTTCTCAGAGGCCCAGAGTTGTGATCACCATTTACAATCACCCACAGCACCTGGCTCTGCTGTTGACAAAGTGATGAATTAGGAGACCTTTCAGCAACATCTCTCTCTCTCTCTCCCTCTCTCTCATTCTTCCTGTGTCTGGCTCCGAGATGTCTTCTCCACCTCCCCGCTCTCTCCATCCTCTCTGTTTCCATTTTCGGGCCCGTCTGTCTGTTACTTAGAACTGGGGGAAAATGTATTTCCTCTTGTTAATAGCGAGGGCTAAATGTACCTATCTTTAGAATCCATATGAATGTGGATTGGAAAGAGCGAGGGGAAAAAAAGCAAGATATATATTAATGTATGTAGAGAGACACACCTGACAAGCCTCCCAGGCTTGGCAGGTGTGTCTACTCTTATATATGGCCTTTCTTATGACAATGCTCCTTATCTTATCCAAAAGGCCATCAGGCCAGACTATTAATTTAAGTGCTGTATCCCTGAAAACGACGGAGCCCCTGTTCCCGTGCACCCTCCCCCCCCCCCCCCCCCCCCCCCCCTCTCGATCCCTCCCATCTTCGGGAGATTAAACTGCGACCGGCTCCCCTCCTCTCTCCCTCCTTCTGTCCATCACGGTGAAAAAGTACCTCCTCGCCGCGCTCCCTTAATTGCATCGGCCACAGAGCCACCATGCAGGCAATAATGGGTGGCAATCTGTCTGACGGTGCCGGGGCCCCCACACCAGCCCCCCACCCTCACGCTACCCGTACCAGAACGCGCCGTTGGGTGATGAGGGGGGGGGGGGGGGGGGGGGGGGGGGGGCGGGGGGAGGGCACATTAATGATTGCTCGTGGGCTGTCACCTCTCTGGAAATACAGGTAGTGTGATACTAGCACGAGTGGCACCTCTTAGAGGAAATGAATTCCTAAGCGTTTGTACAGCGTTCTGAACGGCCCCACACTCAAACTCAATTAACTTCCGTCGGGGCGCCACACTGCCCACCTCATCCTCCGCTCGCGCTCACATGCGCTCCCTTTTTTACCCCGGCCTTTATTAAAACATAAAATCCCATCGTAACGCCGAATCTTGACGCGCGCCTCATCTTTATTTTGTCCCCTGCTGAATATGTCTTTGTATGTGGAAGCTATTCAAACTTCTTTAACTGCTCATTAAGCCTTCGGATCCCACCATCGCCACCCCAGTTCTTCTTTATTATCCCCCTTCTTTTCTTACACACAATTCCTCTATTTCTCCTCCCTTTTCTTCATCTGCTTATCTCGCTCTCATCTCCCCCGCTCCATTCACTTGCAGTTTGATTCGGTGTGAATTAATTGCTTCTCATATGGGAGACGACACACAATTAGTCTCAATCCTGATAATGGCGTGTGTGTGGCTCGGCTACGGGGGAATATCCTGCCAATTTGCTCCCGGCGCATCTGCCAAATGATTGGTGTTTACACGCCACGTCCCCGGAGGAGTGTTTGTCACGACGCCACTTCTTACATCTCAATAACACACAGCATCCCTCCGCCTGACATGACTAAATGACACACGCACTCGCCTGCGCTCAGACACGAGCCGCACACACAGATGTGGGAGTGACACGTTGCGCCGCCGCTAGGATGTTGTAGACGCGTGGCACTCGGCAGCGAGGCAGTTGTTTACATCCCAACTTCCCTCTGTTGTTTATTTTTTAATATTTTGTCTATCCGGCCCATTCTCATCCTCAGACTCCCTGCCCCCCACCCCTTTAATTTTTACTACCTCCTATCCCCCCCCCCCCCCCCCCCCCCCCCCCACCCCACATACAAACACACCCCACCCACCTTGCCTCATCTCCCCTTCCACAACACAGCATTCCCTCTCTCCTATCCCATTAATCACCCCTCTCTAATTAACAGGCCTACGGTTCCCAGTCCTCCCAGTGCTCCCACTGCACACCTGGCCCAGTCCCGCTGCCCAGCAGGCATGCAGCACATACGCCAACACACGCACGCACACACACACACACACACACACACACACACACCCAGTTACAGACACACATGCTCACACATCCGGTGCTGTGAATTGACCAGAATAGAAGATTAGTTTCCACACTTAGTGGGACAAAATTAGCTAATCGGAGGAATAGTGCGTTTACAACACGCCGTGTCTCTCTGTTGAGATCAGGTTGTTCTGTGTGGGAGGAAGACGAGGTGTTGGCCGGTCGTGGGTGGTGGACACGTAGTTTCACTTGGCAGGGATGTTAGCTCTCAGGCCGTTTTACTCCCCTCCTCCCCTCCCCTCCTCCCCTCCCCTCCCTCTGCCTGTCCTGTATTCCCTTGTTTGCAGAGGGGGTCACCATTGCAAACCTTTTGTTTTCATCCTATCTTTAGCCTTGCTTCAACCTCATTATAGTTGCCGTTGGTGTCCCGTCTCTGACCCCGTGTTCCTCAGTCAGTCTCCTCACTGTCCTCGTCTCTGCCCCCCCCACCCCGCCCCCCATCCCCCTTTTAGCCCGGGTGGCCCAGCACTGCAGTAATGCCATCTGCACACACAGCATGCCCACTGACTCCCATATACACACACACACACACACACATGCACACACACACACACACACACACGCACACATGTGCACACATACATAAAATGCCCAACAACAAATACACTCGCACACATATACACACGCACAAACACGCCCACGCACCCCACATATACACACTCACACACAAATATACACACAAAAACTCGGCACCGCACGCACCCACGCACACATACACACACATACACACACTCACACACAAATAAACACACACACAAACGAGCCAGCACACACACACACACACATACACACAAACACACACACACAAACACACGCGCACAGCGAGGAAGAGACACCTTCCAGCACAGGATATACCCGTTCCCATATTTCCGGGTCCACCGGATCCCTGTACTCACATGGCACACACACAGCACACAAGCATACTGTACTTGCACATGGATGCTCACACAGCCCTGTGGTGTCTCACGCTTCATCTGTCTCCCTACAGGGGGAGCCATGGAGCATCTGCCAGAGTCAGAGGCCCCCAGAGTCGGTCCTCCCGAGTACGGCTCGAGGGAGATTGCAGTAGTTTCACGCTGTCCTAATAACAGACAAACGTAAGAAGGACGGACCCATGAGTTTAGTTTCCCCATTCACGGCAAACAAAATAAAATCAGGGAAAGGCAAACCGACAATTACATGTAAATGCACATTTTTGAGGTAGCCAGTTTTGGAAAGTGAATATTTGCTGCTTCTTTGCGGCTCCCTAAAACATTGCGATGTACACTGTAAAACTGTTTCAGATGTTAGCATGGTAATGCCCTCAGAACCCTCAGTAGTTATGTTTTTCATCAGCGAGACTGAAAGCATTGTATGTTATTATCATGCAGTAACTTGTGGAGGAAAGTAGGGATGATCCAACAGGAAAGTCCAGCAAAGGTCACTTCATTACGTTGCACAGGTAGAAGGTAATTTGTTTGTGTGTGTTTGTGCTTTGAGGTTATGCTTGTGTGCCGTCAGCCTAAGCATATCCTAATGTCACAGTAAGAAATTCACAGCAGGAAGCAATCTAACCGTGGTTCACCATTGCTTTTATTCTTCCTCTCTCTCCTGCTCTTGCTTTGCTCTCTCTCGCTCTCTCTCTCCCTACCCTATTGCGCCGAGTGACACTGAACAAGACAGAAACAGAATTGATGGGAAATGCAGCAATTAGCAAATGAGCTCTAGCTTGCGTTGCTGCTCGCACGGTGTTTGGAGCTGCGTCGGGTCGACAGGGGTGCCTGCGTCTGGAAGGCGTTACAGCGCGGGTGTGTGTAGATGTTCATGTGTGTGTGGGAGAGGAAGAGTGAGAAAGCGAGTGCAGTGCACTGCCAGGTGCGAGTGGGGGGCTGTGGCAGTATATTTATTAGCGGCTGTCAGGGCGGTGACACTTTGATGAATGGTGCAGAGTAATCAGGGCTCGCCTGTGACAGGCTGCACTCACAGCCTTCTACCTGCCAAACAGCCCCCGTGCACGCACACACACACACACACACACACACATACACACACACACACCGGCACGTGCACACACCCGCACGCATGCGCATGCACGCACAGCCATAAACATAAACATGCGAAGCCACACGTACACAAACCCTCACAGGCACACACATTCTCTCACACAGACACCCTGATGGCATGTTGTGTGCATGTAACAACCACAACAGACACACACATGACAGAGTGCGCATTTATATAAATATGAATGTACACATAAGCACAAGAGGGGCCCTGGATTCATCCACACTCGTACAAATGTTATGTGTTGGTACCAGATTGACCTTTTTTTAAGCGGTCTTCCACCCATTTAGCGTCACAAAGTCCTCCTTTAGGTGCTTCACCTCTCTCGTGTGACCCCCGGAGTCCTGCCAAGCGGGCCGCAGGTCACTCACCTCAGCCCTGGCTTTGTGTTATCCGTAAACTTTATTGACACGAAAGGCCCCTAGGAGAAAGTCTTTTATGCATGAACACTTTAAATTGGGTCGTGATGAGACAAAGGGAGAGCGAGTGAGGGAGAAGGTGGGGAGGAGGAAGAGTTTTGGAGCAAAAATGTGCAGTGCTTTCATTTTTTTTAAATTTTGCTGTTAAGAGACAAAGTTGTCTTAATTAGTCCCCGTCTCACTCCTGTTGTTCTACAGGGTCACGTCTGTGTGACGTCGGACTAATTAGTCAAATGCTGTCATCCTAATAACGTATACATGCTTCCCTCAAATCATTATAGCTGGGGTGTTCGGTTGAACCGGTTTGATGTTTTTATCGTGCACCTATTAATATCTGTCTAGCTGTGTCCGTTAAGTTAATTTTAAAAAGTTTATACGCCGATTGAAGGGAAGTGAAATCGACGGTATAAGCACGGTGAAAGACGACTGACCCCGGTGACAACATGGCTACAATATTGTATTACACGTAAAAACACAAAATGGAAATCATTACTTCTCAGCAAGCCTCTAATGCCCCCAAACCAGCGAGTAATGGGACGTTGTAATCAAATAATTTCACTGAGGTTTTGGGTTTCCAAAACTGTTTTCCACTGATTCCATAGACCGACCACAGTCTGGCCCTTAAGAATGGAAAGAAGAGGAGGAGGAGGAGGAGTAGGAGGGAGAACAGTCATGATCCGCCATTAACCCGAACTGGAGAGTGAAGGAAGAGGATAGACGAGGAGAATGTAGGGGCAGCAAGGAGAGGGCCGCGATGTGCGGACTGTTAAGAAAACGTATATTATCTTGAACAGGGACCTGCATCCCCATAGTCTAATACACATGTAAAAAAGAGTGTGTGTGTGTGTGTGTGTGTGTGTGTGTGTGTGTGTGTGTGTGTGGGTGTGTGTGTGTGTGTGTAAATGTGTAAATGTGTTTGCTTCAGTTTTTGTGCGTGTGTGTGTGCTTCAGTTTGTACGTGTGTGTGTGTGTGTGTGTGCTTCAGTGTGCCTGTGTGTGTGTTTCAGAGTTCCAGCGTGTTCGGCTCTCTGCATTGAACTAGCCTTTGCTATAGCATGTCGGGGGAAAGATCTCGAGCCGACAACTCGTGCTCCCCTTTTGTGGGGGAATATTCACATTAAATGAGCTGTTGAAATGGATTGCTCCTGAAGAACCTCAAACGAAACTATCAGCGCCACCATTAACCCGGGGAGACCTTTTGAGATTGACAGATTATGAGTGTCAGTGTTCTCAATAATAAACTGACAGAAAAATATGCTGCCACACCAGAAATAACATTACCAATATTAGGAAGATAATTACTGCCATCAGGAGCGCTGGGCTGCCTCTGGTTCAAAGCCTAACGCTATCCGTCAGTAACATTTAGACGATTCACGTTTGAATCCCAAAATGCGCAAAGGAACATTGAGTTTTATAAACAGGAATAGCTAAGAATGAACCATTTTCAACGAGCAACTCAACGTCATCAGAGATGTAGTTAAATGAACTGGAGATAAAACCAGCATGCCAAACCATGGTGGCATTTATAGCAGGGCATTGTATACATCCTACAGGAGAACATCAATCCCCTTAGGAACGGGTGATTAATGTGAAGGCAAAGTGTCTTTAATTAGGCCCGCCTGTCAAACTCATTTACATCTCAATTATACTTATGTCGTGCATGTTAACAAATCTAAAGGAATCAACACATTAACAGCGAAAATAAATGAATGGAACGCCTCAACAATGAATGAACCGGTACACTGAAGAACAGGATCCTCGCTCTCTGGATCTCCCTCACGCCGTTGATCTGGCTCTCGCTGTCTCTCTCTCCCCTCTGTCTGTCTCTCTCCACCAGCCTCTCTGTCTGTGGCCAGGGGTTCCCTGCCAGAGAGTGGACATTGACAGAGTAACCGCACACCCCCTGCCCACTCCTCTCTGTCACACCAATGGAAATCAATTGGGTAGTAATTGCAGTATTTGACCCCCCCCCCCGCCTCCATCCTCCCCCGTCTTCCCCTGTCTCCAGCAGCATCCCATTTCCTTGCTGCCCTCCCCCGATGTCCCAACGATATACATCCCCACCCCTCAAACAAATCTCAATTCTTAACCATCAATCTATCATTTCTCCCCGAACCAGGACCTAACGTTGTAATTGGTGATTGATAATGGCGCTTGCGTAGTAATTGATCAGCCCAATCTAGTGGGCCGACCGCTGGGTGAAGACGCAAGAGATGAGACTCGATAATAAAAGTAAGACAATTGACTCGCGACAGATGAGTTTATGGATAAATTCTCTCATCTTATCTCAGTGTGTGTGCGCGTGTGTGTGTGTGAGAGTGTTTGAGAGGGAGACACACACAAGCTGTCAGCAGTCAGACGGGTAATGAGTGACCCTTTCAGTGTGCCATGGTTTGCTCCATCCCACCCATATTTATCTTCCTGCATCAGTCCCCCATCAGCCCTTTGGTCATTGACAGGAGCACACGTACACGTGCACCCGGCCACACGCACACACAAACACACGTGCTGGGGCATTGATGCATGAGTGAGCTGGCCATGATGGATGTGGATGTTCTTAGGATCTGTTTAATGGGTGTTAGGCAGGGCCCTCGGAGAACGCACTCACCGCCCTGGTCACTAGGGCCTGCATTACAGCCCATTTGACGGCTGTTCTGCGACACAACTAGAACAACAGAGCGAGCCGAGAGGGACGAGGGTACGGGGGGGGGGGGGGGGGGGGGGGGGGGGAGAGAGAGAGCTCGGCGCCAGTGTGTAGAGAATGAGATTCTTCACAGCGTTTATGGAGAACGATGATTGATTTTCATTGCTACCTGTGTGTAACGCGTGACATCTTTTACTGAAGCATCCAGAACACCTGTGGATGTCTTGAATTGTGTGTGTGTGTGTGTGTGTGCGTGTGTGTGTCGTCTTAGACACTGACGCTTGCCGGAGGGCCCCAGGAGTGTGAGGCCCCTGGCGGTCTTGCTTAGCTCCGTTGCAACCGGGATGACTCGGCGACAACGTGAAGACAGAAGTCACCTGCGGTGAACTTCTGGGCCGCACCGTTCACCGGCTGTCCTCCCCGGCTTTGGGTCCCTCTCTCTTCCCGAAGCCATACAGCAGTACCCCCACCCCTCCCAACCCCTCGTCTGACTCTAGGAAGCCCTCTGTTCTCCTGCGTGACCTCCCTCTCATGCTCCTTCTTATTTGATTTGAATTGAAGTTCATGATTGTTTGCTTTGACTCTGCCCTCCATTCTCTGTCCGTTAGTGGTCAAGCCACGAAAGCTTAGCTTGGACACTGTGCTTTCTGACAGCTGCTTCTGAATGGGTTTTTCTTCGACACACATGCAAGCATGGGCACACACACAAACACACACACACACACACACAAACACACAATTTCTCTCCGTCTCTCTCTATTTTACCCCCCCCCCCCCCCATTCTCTGTTTTAAACACACATCCTCATTTCCAAACTATCTATCATGCTGCCGGGGCCAGCGGGGCCTTTAAACTGTGGGATTGGCACTTTCTCAGCTGCTGAGCTGGAAAAGGCGGGCTGCGCGGCGCAGACAGAGACATGAGCAGCGGACCGGCCTGCTCGCAGACAGGAGGAGCAGGAGGGAGCCTGTCTAAACGCAGCTGTACGGAGGAGGCTGGACTGCATCCTCCTCTACCTGCGGCCCGACTGCACCGCGCCTCTCAGAGCAGGACGGGCTCAGCTTGTTGTGCACAGTGGGCGGCATTGTGCTGCTGTGGCGGGGCTCCACACACACACACACACACACACACACCGCCTGCTAACCTACAAGGGCTCCCGAGACGCTGCGTCTATTTGTGGCTCCTCTTGGATTTCCTTCCACTTTGACGTACACGCCGGATTATGTATATGTATGTGTATTAAGGCGTGTTTGTGTCTGTGGGTCTGTGTGTGTGTGTGACGTACATTGGTTAATGTGTGTATGTGATTGCGTGCGTGTGCACACGTTTATTAACGTGTAAACCTATGAAAGTGTGTGCGTGCGTTTGTTTAACTTTTTGTGAGTGTTTGTGTGTGTGTGTGTGTGTGTGTGTGTGTGTGTGCGTGTGTGTTTGGGTTTGTGTGTTTCCCTCTGACCTGATGGTCTTCAGGGTAAAACACCCGCCCTGCTCGACTCCGATCGACCCCGCGACCCTGCGCCTCCGAAAGGAAGAACTTGACGTAAGATTTGAATTCCCAGCGTCAACAAAGGAAAGCGTTCCTCCGCAGGAACCCCCGTTCGCTCTGAACTGAAACCGCTCCGCTCAAACTCCAAGGATGTTTTTGGAGCAAATAGGAATTGTTCTTCTTCAATCTGTGGCGCTGGAGTGAGATGGCGTGTGCAGATTTCATTAGGGCTTCTGTCTCCCTCTCACACCCTGAGAGTGAGAGGTGTCTGATACGAGGGAGACTGTTGACAGCGCGTGTGTCGTCGCCCATGCTCACGTATTGGATGGAGTGATTGAGTGTGTGTGTGTGTGTGCGTGTGCGTGCGTATCCAAATGCCACTTTTGGGAGACATGTAGAAATAACAATGGCGTGCTGTCAGCGGGTCTCGTCCCTGGCTGGGGGTTGGCAGAGAGCATGAGGTGTGATTCTCTCCGACGAGCAGAGCACACCGGATAACGCCTCGGTGTATTACACACTGACTCACGAACCCCCGGCGCCGACACACACACTCACGCACACACGCACACACACACACACACACACATACATACGCATGCACGTGCGTGAACACACACACACACACGCTCGCACACGCATGCAAGCACGCACGTAAATGCTCAAATTCTGACACACACACACACACACACACACACACACACACACACACACACACACACACACACACACACACACACACACACACACACACACACACACGTTCACCAGCACGCCCTATTATAAGCTTGTGTCTCCATAGAGTGATGCCAGCCAAGCGAGGGTCTCACACACACACACACACACACACACACACACACACACACACACACACACACACACACACACACACACACACACACAGCCGTATGCTAAAAGCCTATGTGTCGGTATTGACAGTATCTGCTTGACAGATCAGGTCTGTTTCTCACCATAATGTCATCTCCCCCTCCGCACCCCGCTAATACACCCCCTGACAGCGACGACATACACACGCACACACACACACGCGCGCGCACACACACACACACACACATAGTCTCTTTCTAGAGTTTCTTGCACTCAAGCGGTCACACCACTAGCTCATCATCACTCGCAGAGGTGTGAGGGGATGCGGCAATATGGCCAGGAAGGAAGACACACACACACACACACACGTTCAAAGTGGCGTGAACCTATTAATGTGTATCTTCTCAATATGCTATTATTGAGGATAAAACTTAAATAATTACTTTTGCAAAACATCCATGGACTGGACCCAGTTCAATATGTTAATTCCTCAACAAATCTATGACCAGAAAATGTTTCCTTCTTTATTATTAACATGCTCCTGCATGCTTATCCCACAAATCAGTCTGTACCGTTATCGTATGGTGGATTAATGCAGCCTTCAGGACCTGAGCAGAGTTTGCCCTTCACATGATCACATGTTATTGACCTGTTCTGGTCTGTCAGTAGAGGGCGCTCTGCACCCAGTAGTCTGCTACTTAAGTATACGTGTGTGCATGTGTGTCTGTGTGTGTGTGTTTAGTTAATTTCCCAGTGTGCCGTTTTCTTGTGCTCTAATTACACCAAGACACAGACGCCATCCCCACCTTCTCTGGGCTTCTTCTGCTTTCTAAAGTCTCCTCCCTAACGACCCTAATCGCATAATATAAAACACAACATCGTTAAACATCTTTGTGTTTATACGCAATACATTTCAGAGTTGTTAGGTTACGCTGTATATATAACAGTGAAGGATTGTTCTAGAGACTCCTGTGTTTTGTAAACTGCAACCTAATGTCTGTGTATTTCGTGAATCGGCCTTTACTGTATGTGGACAGCCGATATATTTATATGTGCTTATTACAGATCATTCACATGTCATCACCTGCCTATTTGTGGCTCACGGTCGCACCAATCACTGTCACAGTGGTCCCACCTAACCTCACTTGCATATGTGGGCTAACAGCGTACAGGCAGCCATCATTCTCAGACTTAAATAATCCTGCTCTTATTGTGGTCACGCCATGCCTCTATTGTGCCTTCATCACGGTGTGTTAACTCACTCAGTGGAGCCAACTAGATACAGATGATTGTATTAAATAAACCAAATGAACCCCAGAAGATGTGCGTGTGTTTGTGTGTGTGTGTGTGTGTGTGTGTGTGTGTGTGTGTGTGTGTGTGTGTGTGTGTGTGTGTGTGTGTGTGTGTGTGTGTGTGTGTGTGTGTGTGTGTGAGAGGGCGTGTGAGAGAGTGCGTGTGTGCATGTGTCTGGTGTGTGTTTGTGTGTGTGTGGGAGTGCATGGGTTTCGTGTGTGTGAACCAACCTAAGACTAAACCAAAAACAGCAGGTCCTCGATTGGTTAATGCAAATCAAGCTCTTTTGCCTACAAACAACAGTGTGTAGTTTAGCAATAAAATACATTTTGGATGATTCATGCGTGTTTTAGGGTGATATTGGGTTTATAGGAACAAAAGCTCAACATTTAGTTTCAGTAAATCATTTGGTAATTTGGTGAAATGTTTTCTTACTTCTGGAGGAATGGTTAACCTCTCCATGAGGAACTGCTAATTTCATTGAAAGTGTGTGTGTGTGTGTGTGTGTGTGTGTGTGTGTGTGTGTGTGTGTGTGTGTGTGTGTGTGTGTGTGTGTGTGTGTGTGTGTGTGTGTGTGTGTGTGTGTGTGCACGTGCATGTGCATGTGTCTGCGTGGAGGGTGGATGTGATAAGCCGCTGGTAGTACAGGAGCGTGTTTAGATTGTCTTCAATTAGTGTGGATCCAGGGGAGATGAGGGGAACAATGGGATACAGATTGGCACTCCACGGAACAAGAGAGACTGCGAGAGATGGAGTGAGTGTGAGCGAGGAATAGGGTGAGGTTAATGATAGTCTATTCACTGGCAGGTATTCTCTCTCTGTCTCTGTCTCTGTCTCTCTGTCTCTCCCCTGTCTCTCTCCCACCTGTCTCTCTCTTTCTCTCCCCTGTCTCTCTCCCCTCTCTATCTTCCTGCATCTGTCACTCTCTCTTACTATCTGTCTCTCTCTCACTCCCCCCCTCTCTCTGTCCCTCTTTCTCTTTTCTCTCATTCTCGTTCTCTGTGCCTTGGTGTTATCAGTCTAATATCTACTCCCTATCCCAGTAGTCATGGTGATGATTGAAACAATAAGCCGCCTTCTATCGCTTGCCCCAACAGAGACGTGTCCCACTGCTGCCCGGGTCATTCCCCCCCTTAACCCCCCTCCCCCCCCTTCATCCCACACCTTTTCCGGGACAGGTATTCCTCTTCCTCTCCCACCCACTCGTACCCTTGTCGGTTTCCGGGTCCCGTATGTCTTAGGTAGTTCAGCATCAGCTTTAATTGACCATTAGTTTGATGTAATCTGCAGTCAGTATAATAACCGTAAGGAAAGCATTATTGTTTTCCATTGCATTCTCGCTCTCCTCACTCTCCTCTCTCTCGTCTATGTCTCTCAAACCACTCACTCTTGGTCTCCCTCTATTTATATCGCACCACTTTGGTTCATCTGTTGTTGTCTGTCTCTCACTGTCAATGTCTTCCTCCTGTTCGCGGTTATTGTTTTGGCAGCCATCTTGTCCGTTACTCTAAAGTTGTTCCATAGAATGAGGCTCGTGGCCATGATGATGATGATTCCTTCCCGGGCTAATCTGATTTAATGACGAGTTTTGGTTATGAAGTTACAGAGCATAACTGAAATGGGAAAGGAATGCATTTTACTTAGCATCCCATAAAAGTCAGATGAGTGGGGGTAGGAGTTTAATTGTGGTAAATTGCATCTCTGACTCTGTGGTAATTGAAAGGAGTGGGAGGGATGAACTGGAAAAGCCCAATGAATCTGATCACGTCGATACATTGGTTTGTTCTGTTGGTGTTGGGGGGTTTTGTCTGTGTGTGGGGTTCTGTGTGTTTGTGTGTGTGTGTGTGTGTGTGTGTGTGTGTGTGTGTGTGTGTGTGTGTGTGTGTGTGTGTGTGTGTGTGTGTGTGTGTGTGTGTGTGTGTGTGTGTGTGTGTGTGTGTGTGTGTGCGCGCCTGGTTGCATGTGTGTCTGCTGGCACACAGCTGTGTGCATGTGTATGAGTATGAAAGTATATATAGTGTGTGTGTCAACGTATGTGTAAAACGACTACATAAAACTACAGACACGTGTATGAATGCCTGGCTGTGTCCAGCACTGAGGTGTGTAACCAGTCCTGTTAAGCTTGGAGCACAGA
This sequence comes from Gadus morhua, assembly GCF_902167405.1. Classification (NCBI taxonomy): domain Eukaryota; kingdom Metazoa; phylum Chordata; class Actinopteri; order Gadiformes; family Gadidae; genus Gadus; species Gadus morhua. The sequence goes on along the minus strand of NC_044048.1, from coordinate 13,064,487 downwards.
GCCGTCAATCACATGAGGTTGGGGGGGGGGGGGGGGTGCAGGGGGTGGAGCTGGGCAGGGAAGGGGTTGGGGGGGTACACATGCAGATACTACCTGTCAACAGACCCTGGGAAAATGGATGCCCGAGAAAGCCATAACTATGATAAATGTACTCCTCTGATTCTGCGAGAGGCCCCACCCATCTCTCTTCTTCTGTCTTCCACTGTCCTCTCTCTCTCTCTCTCTCTCTCTCTCCCTCTCCCTCTCTCTCTCTGTCTCTCGCTCTCGCTCTCTCTCTCTCTCTCTCTCTCTCTCTCTCTCTCTCTCTCTCTCTCTCTCTAATGCATTCAGATAGACATACTTGCAATTCACACAGTCTCCCCCCCCCCCCCCCCCCCACTCCCACCAATATACTATCTTTCCCAGACGACCCCCCTCACCCCATTCTCTCTCTCTCTCCCTCTCTCTCTCTCTCTCTCCCCCCTCTGGGTACCTCCAGTAGCCTGGGAGCGTGTGACTAATGTATGCGGTAAAGCTGCTTTCTACCACACAGCTCACCGGCACACAGCCACCCCGATCGGCCCATCCATCTCCACGTCCACGCCGGAGACGGCATTCAAATAAATTTGTCACCGCGCGTTTATGAAATATTGATGGTTGGAGAGAGGGAGGGAGAGGGAATGGGGGAGGGAGAGAGGGAGAGGGGAGAGAGACTAAGAGAGAGGGACGTGGTTAGGATGACATCAACGGTTTCATGAGTGAGGCGGGTGGGGGGGGCGTCAGTGTGAGGGGTCCTCTGAAGAGGGGTTGAGGCCAGGTGAGGGCGAATAAAGACATGGTGTCCAGAGAGGAGGTCTGCAGACATGGGGGGAGGGGGGCGTCTTCATACATCACCGGGCCCACACACATAAACCCTGTGACGGCCAGTAAACCGAGAGATGTGGGGAAGAGCCTTTATGGAGGGCTGGTAATGCAGCTGGCTTAAGATGGAAAAAAATGATTTGCATTATCTTATAGACGAGAAATCTCTACTAGTCTTTTCGACTTGAATTGCTATGGAGCGATATTGACCTGCTATTCACAAGCCCGGTATTGGATCCCGTGTTTAGAAATACCGCCCAACACTTCCTTGTTCCTGTCTTTATTTCTATTGTTGTCTATGGGATAATTCACTTTCATTTCATTATGAGTGCTGAGGTTCACAGGAGAGAGCCTCTGGCCCTGTAAGGCCATTCTGAGTGAACACTTTGGTCGGTCTGTATCTCTCTGTGCCAGAATGAACTGAACAGTCTCAGCCAAAGCAGCAATTAAAAACACCATTAATTGTAGCAGTCGGGTCCAAGACATTGTATTCCTCACAGTGGAGACGGAGCAATCAGACAGTGAGAGGGACACACCACAGGAACAGAACAGAACAGCGCAGCACACCAGAGTCATTCCACCTTGTGTAACGGTCGCGGAATCACACCCGGAACATACCACACAAATATCACGAGAATCGCTCACAAGTAGAGAATGTTTGGTATGTTTTAGAGAGTAATGGGTTTACTATCACAACACATTGCACCAAGATACATACTTTTTTGGCACAATTTATTCTGAGATTAAGCCCTGCCTAACAAAACAATGTACATCTTAAATATGAATCGAGTGATTCAATCTTTGTATATCCGTATGAATCAAGGACCTTTGTTATCCTAGTGGCAGTTGTGACAGTGAACTACCACCGAGCGAGGAATTGAGCACCTTGTTCAGGAATGATAATTGTGCGGCGCTATTATTAGCTCTTTATCCCCCATTGTCTTGCCGTGATGGAACTAGGAGAATGTGGACGTTTCACAAACACTGACCCATCCAGAGAGACGCATTCCTTCATTCAATGGCCCCTCTGCTTAACACATGGCCCTTGTTTTTCACTCCTTCTTCCCTCACCACACTCTATCCATCCTACCACCCACAACTCCCCATCCTCCAACCACCTCCTTTATTTTCCAGCCATCAATCCCCCCCTCCCCCCTCTCGCCCTCCCTTCCTCCCCTTCACTCCCACATCCTCCTTGTCCTATCGCCTGATGAGTCACAGACCTGTCCGTGTCACGAGCTAACTGTTTGGTCCAGTGCTTATTGGCCACACACACACACACACACACACACACACACACACACACACACACACACACACACACACACACACACACACACACACACACACACACACACACACACACACACACACACACACACACACACACACACAGGAACAAAACAAGACGGACCGGGCATCGAAACGGGCCAAACATGATGATGCGAGAACATTCCACCCCCATGAGAATTTGTCCTGTGCATTGGTGTTGTCAGAGATAAACTCTGTGTGAACAACAAGCCCAAAGGAGGAGGCATTTTGTTCCCATTGCGCATATGTGGTGATCTTCAGGGTCACATGAGCAGATAAGAGCAGGGAAGCACTTTTTTTTGATGTTTATTGTTGGCAGGAAATGGAGGGAGGCCGGTCTGTTGACCATGTGCCCAGTCCTGTGGACCGGCCGGTTGTCTGTTTGGCCTGTGAAACCACACAGAGCTCCGACGTTAGAGTCTTCAGTTTGGTCTCAATGATTCAAGAATAAAATCATTCATAGAGCCGCACAACAGCCATGAACAACAGCACGCCAAATAGTCAGATTGAATGACGGTAAACAAGTAAACGTTGTTTCCAAGTCCTGCTATTTTCTTTTTCTTAATATTTCAAATTGTTTGGTGGCAGTTTTAAATGGGGTCATGTTTTGACAAAACATGCCATCGTCTCTCTCAGAAATGTTGTTTTGTTGTTTTATGAGGAGCACAATGAAATGGCTCGCTGAAGAACCAATTTGGTTTGGGTTTTTACGAGCATTAACCGGTGAATCTTTGCACCCTCTGATCTACATGCGCGGATCCGCACACACACACCCACACACACACACACACACACACACACACACACACACACACACACACACACACACACACACACACAACACACAACACACAACACACGCACACCCACACACATACGTAGTTAGCAGGTACTGTTTTCCAGACAAAGACTGTGTCTGGTCTCACTCCTTCGTTCCACTTCTCTATTTATCAATTTTTTTTCCTGCCCTTATTTATCCATCTCTCCTTCTCCCGGCTGTCACACACACAAACACACACACACACACACACACACACACACACACACACACACACACACACACACACACACACACACACACACACACACACACACACACACACACAAGCACACACACACACACACACACACACACACACACACACACACAAATGTCCCCGAGTCGTCCCTAAATCACTCTGTGACAGAAAGAGGGAACGATGGAGGGATGGAAAGACGGATAAAGGGAGGTAGAGAGGAAAAAGAGAGAGAAGGATGAGGATTTGAGCGCGTAAGGAATGAACCTATCAATCCAGGGTGCCTATTATCCCGTGTGAAATGCCTTTCGCTAGCAGGCGCCTAGTTAGTGGGCCTGTTCAAAATTAATAAAACGCCAGCCGAGTCTGGGCCGAGACTGTGACAGGCCCCCGGTTATTGATTAAGTCATGTCACCGGAATGGAAGGCACTGCCATTAAAAGTACAAATTATGCAGCACGTTTAGCCACGCTTCTTATTCATGTGTGTCGCAGACGGGCATGAGTCAATGGAAGAGAGAGGGAAAGACACACAAGGTTTAGCATGGGAAGTGACTGTCTCTCGCTCTCTCTACTCTCGCCCTCCCCTTTACCTCTCTTTCTCTCTCCCTCTATAAATATCTCTCTGTCTCTCTCTGTCTCTCTCTGCCTCTCTCTCTTTCTGTCTCTCTCTCTGTCTCTGTGTCCCTCTCTGCCATTTCTCTCTCTTTCTGTCTCTCCCTCTCTCACTGTCTCCTTGTTCCACTCTGTCTGTCTCTCTTTCTCCCTCTCTCTTGGTCTCTGTGTCTCTCTGTCTGTCTCCTCCCCCTCTCTCTCTTTCTCTCCCTCTCTTATTCTCTCTCTCTCTCTCTCTCTCTCTCTCTCTCTCTCTCTCTCTCTCTCTCTCTCTCTCTCTCTCTCTCTCTCTCTCTCTCTCTCTCTCTCTCTGTAATTTTCTCTCACTTTCCTGTATCTCCCTCTCTCACTTTCTCCTTGTCCCTCTCTGTCTCTCTTTATCTATGTCTCTCCCTCTCTCTTGGTCTCATTGTCTCTCTGTCTGTCTCTTCCCCCCCTCTCTCTCTCTCTCTCTCTCTCTCTCTCTCTCTCTCTCTCTCTCTCTCTCTCTCTCTCCCTCTCTCTCTCTCTCTCTCTCTTTCTCTCACCTCTCTCTCTGTCTGAATCTCTCTCTTCTCTGTCTCTGTGTCGTTCTGTCTCTCTCGCTGTCCCTATGTCTCCCACTATCGTCCTTGTTGTGAGTCCCATTGTGTCTACATGTGTAAACGTGTGTGTGTGACACGAGAAGTGGTTTCACCAACACGGGGAGCAGGGAGTCAAGTCAGTAACTGCTCAGGAGGGGGGGAGGGTGTGGTGGTGGGGGCGGGTCAGCTAGTAATGGAACAGTGTGGCGATGCCAAGATGAAGTGTTTACAAAACACGTTCAAAAGAGAGGGGGGGGGGGGGAGCTGAGCCGTGAGCGAGATGAAGCGATGAGGCACGAGAACACGACGGAGGCACGGAGACATTATTTAAATAAAAAGGGAGAATAAAGGAGACGGAGGGAGAGGCTAAACAAGCTGACAGGGCACGTGAGAGAGAGAGAGAGAGAGGGAAAGGGAGAGAGGGGGAGAGGGAGAGAGGTAGAGAGGAAGGGGGAGAGGAGAGAGAAATAGACAGTTAAATTTAGAAAGTGTACAGAGAGCTTGAGTGCGCTGTTTAAAACTCACAGAGCTTCCCGGTGAAAAGACGAAGCCATTTAATCATGTAAGGTATTAAATGATATTATTTTGACACGCAGCCAGATGGCTTGGCTCCTCGGGTCCTCACGTAAAAGAGTGATGGAGAGAGGGGGCGAGACAGGCAGGGAGACTATGATGGAGTCAGAGAGAGAGAGTGAGAGAGAGCGGGGTGAGAGGTAAAATTAATTTGTCGGAGTATGTTGTGAGATCTGCATGCCGGGTGCTTGGAGTGGGGTTTGTGATGTGAGAGTGTGTATTCGTATGTGTGTGTCTGTGTGTGTCGCTGTCTATTTGTTTGTGTGTGTTTGTGGGCACATGCGGAAGTGTGGGCTGTGCAAGGGTCCTTCACATGTGGCACTGTGAAGGAAAACACAGATTGAACGCGATGCCTTCCATATTGTCGCGGTGGGGGGTGGGGGGTGTGTGTTGGGGGGTGGGGGGGTAGGTTTGAGGGGTAACAGACAAGAGAGACGCAGGGTAGGGTGAGATGTGTCAATAATTCATGGTCCCCCCTTCCCCCCCCTCCCTCCCCCAGCCATCCCTCCCTCCCCCCCTCCCTCCCTCCCTCCCTCCCTCCCTCCCTCCCTCCCTCCCTCCCTCCCTCCCTCCACCACCACAAGGATTCTCGCGCCGGGCCACAGTGCAGGGAGCGCACGCTCTCGTTAGCGCAGAAACGCGCGCCGCAGGTGTACACACTCTGTCATTACCGAAGGTGGCAAAAGACATGCAAATCGGGGACGCGCTAAAGCGCCGCCGAACACACGTGTCTGTATGTGCGCTCTCTAACGGGCAGGCAGGCGGGCGCATGCATCCCGACACGCATGCCCACACTCACACACACACACACACACACACACACACACACACACACACACACACACACAGACACGTGACACATGCTCACACACTCACACAAAAGCAGCCTCACAACAGTCAACTGGCAGGTCATTAATTTCATGATGCAAAGCCGGGACAATAGAAGTCGCGCTAAGAGGGGGTGTCGTGTGTGTGTGTGTGTGTGTGTGTGTGTGTGTGTGTGTGTGTGTGTGTGTGTGTGTGTAGACAAGTCTTTTTGTTGTCCTGGTTGTTGTTGCGGTTGTTTCCCCCTGCGCGGCGACCGTTGCGACGGCCCCTCAGATCTCCGACGGCAGGAGCTAGGAGAGCGCTCTCTGATTCATGATTCATGATTTATGATTTATTACGGATCAAAAATGTCACAACCCGGGCCAGCGTCTTCCCGGGACTCCGGCGGACAGGTTGACTTGTTTATTCCTTCCTTTGTTTTGTATTGGGAATAACGCCCACAGATCTATGACAGGTCTGTGTCTTTCAGACAGATTACCTATAATTCATATATATATATATTCACACACACACACCACCCACACACACACACACACACACACACACACACACACACACACACACACACACACACACACAGACACACACACAGACACACACACACAATCTGTATTTACGAAATCGCAATATACTGTATATAAAAAATAATAATTATGAATACAAAAAACCTAATATACATATATTTATAAACAGATGTATATATTTATGGTTTGTAGAAGGATGATGCAAGAGACACTGTTTCTTTGAGTGGATTTTGAATGGGTGGAGGGAGTATTGGGGGACATGGGGAAGGTGGTGGTGGTGGTGGTGGTGGTGGTGGTGGTGGTGGTGGCGGCGGCGGTGAGGGGGCTAATAGAGGAATGTGAGTCCAATTAATCTGGTAATTAGGGACTATTAAAAAACAGATGCACAAAACCCTTTTTTTTTTTTACCTTTGTGCCTTTCATTTTATCCCCCTCCCCTCCCACCACCCTCCGCTCTGTTTCTCTCTCTCACTCCATCTCCCTCTCTTTATTCCTCCCCCCCCCCCCCTCTCTTATTGCCTTTTTGTCCCCCTTTCTCCCGGTCCCCCCGCTCTCCCAACTTAAAGAGCGCTGAGTGAGGCGAGCCCATTCCTCCTCTGCCTCCTCTTGGCTAAAGGGCCTGCGCAGCTAACGGCTCGGCGCTGGCCGCGCTCACTGCCCCCTTGGCACCGGGCTGTGGACCAGCCGCGCGCCGCAGGTCGGCCCACAGCAGTAAAACCGGTTAGCAGAGTGAAGAGGCACTGCAGGGAGGGATAGGATGGCTTTATGGACCCTGGAAAAGGCCCGCGTGTTTAGCTTATTACGGCTCTTTAAAGGTGCACACTTGTGAAAATGAGTCAAACTAGCAATCGACTGATAATGTCCCCGTCCCCCCCCCTGCTCCAGTCCCCCCTCGCCCCCCCCCCTCCCTAAAAAAAAAAGTGTCAATTAGGACGGGGTGGGAATATGTCTTCTTTATGCGTGGCTTTATGTACACCAGCACATGGCGGGATGTGCATGTTTGTCGTTGTTAGGGTAATGTGCATATGTCTGTGTGTTTGTGTTTATGTATGTGTGTGTGTGTGTGTGTGGGGTAATGGGTTTGTCTGTCGGTTTGTGCGCGCCTCAAAATTTTGGACAGAATGGTCTAACTGTCCCCCAGTGGGACATGAGGAGGTGGAGGTTGTGGGGGAGGTGTGATGGAGCGAGGGGAGCGACAGAGGGAGAGAGCGTGCGGGAGGGAGGGAGGGAGCGAGCGAGAGAGAGGGAGGGAGGGAGGGAGAGGGGTGGGGGGTGCTGGGTGAGAGCTGAATCAGCGGGATGCTTCGCTAATCGCCCCGGCTCATCTGTTAATGGAGTTAATGAAGAATGGGAGCAAACTAAATGCGCTGAGATGAGAGAAGTTCCACCACGCTGCATAGACTGCTGCTCTCTCTCTCTCTCTCTCTCTCTCTCTCTCTCTCTCTCTCTCTCTCTCTCTCTCTCTCTCTCTCTCTCTCTCTCTCTCTCTCTCTCGCTCTTCTTCCTCCCTCCTCTCTCCCTCTTTCTCTCCTCTTCCCCCTCTCTCTCTTTCTCTCCTCTATTTCTCTATGTCACTCTCCTGCTCTCTCGCTCCTTTCGATCTCTGGCTCTCTGTTTCTCTCTCTCCTTTTTGTCTCGCCCCTTTTTCTCTCTCTCCTCGCTCTCTGTGTCACTCTATGCTATCTCGCTCTCCCTCTCTCCCTATCCCTCTTTCTCTCTCTGTCACTCTCCTGCTCTATCGCTCTTTGTATCTCCCAGTTTTGGAAACGCACACTATTTCTTTTTCCTCACATTTTTCCATCACTTCCTCCCTCCCCTCCTCACTTTTCCAGCACCCTTAACCACAAAACACACTTTATTTTTAGCACCCCCCCTCCCCCCCATATATGCACACATGCTGCCACTTTCACACTTACCCTTCCACACTCCCTCACCCTCTCTCTCATTCTCTCTTATTTCCTCTGCCACACACTTTCTCTCTCACACGCACACACAGAAACACACGACACACACACACGTCGATGCACACATTCGCCTCCGCCTGTCCTCGAACCATATGCTTCTTTCTTTCGCCTCATAAAGTGTTCAGTCCTCTCTTTAGCCCCGCGCTGCCTCCCCGGGGACTAGAGAGGCTGCGACACAACTGTTTGCACAGGAGGGGAAGAGATATACAGCGACACCGTTCAGACCTCTCACCCATCCGACGGGGTGGCAGGTCCAAACAGACACACACGTACACGCAAGATAACGCACACACATGCACACAGCAGCACATCACACACAAGCACATACACCGAAGCATACTCTGACGGTTCTTTTTTTTAACACACAGACACACACACACACACACACACGACTCACACAGAAATACACACACACAGAAACGCACGCACACACACACAACATGGCTGCTCGCTTGTTACCAGATTAGATGCACTTTGCAATCTATCAAACACTTGGACACAGCAATTATCACTCAATCAGAGTGGAGTTTACCAGGGCCTTCCTACCAATCATGCATTGCATGCACAACTCAGATTTCGCCGGCGAACACTTAGGCCAAATGTTCTTCCGGTTTAGTTTTTTCTGCAACGAGCATGGCCAATGCTTTTTGTTTATGGTTGGGTCTGACAGAGGTATAAACTATTTACTCAGTAGAATAAACAATTGAGCCGTAGTGCAGCACTGTGTTCGGCTTCCAAGTCTCCACTCAGATTGTGTTTGTAAGCTTTATTGCATAATCGACTGCATTTAAAGTCCTCTATTGATTTCATTTATCAGAAAAAGGATAATAGGATAATCTATTGATCTTCCCTCAGGCAGAACATGTTTCATTGCTTGTTCCCCGAAAAATTATCAAAATCAAGTTTTGAATTATTGAAGTGGCCCAAACGTAGCCTTTGCGTCTGTCAAAAACGAGTAAGCCCTTGCGTATATCGGAGAAGTACATGTGACTAGCAGTTATCCATTCAAGGGAATCACGTGCTCAGGTCTATATCTGTTGAACCAGATTGCTGTCTGATTACTAGACACGTTCTTTAACACTTTTCCAGCAAAGTACGGTTCAACACCCACACACAGCACTACGTGCAACGCAGGTTGTCGGCTGCTGTGCTTTGTTGTTTGCATGTGACAGATGTGGTTTGCACAATTCCATCGGTGAGAGACTCACACGCACGCACACACACACACAAAAGAGTGCCACACACTCTGCGTGTATGCCCCTGCTAAATCAGCTGTGTAAAGTACTAGATCTATCTTTCAATTTCCTCCCATTAGGGCAGATGCTGGCTTGATTAGGTCCTTAATCTCCTGAGATTGAGACATTAAGGCACGGGGTAATGTATTCACAAGAAGACACACATATACACACACACACAGACACAGACACACACACACACACACACACACACACACACACACACACACACACACACACACACACACACACACACACACACACACACACACACACACACACACACACAGAAAGAGGACACCATTGCATAGCGGAGCTGTATTCCTTTTGAAGCAGTCGAGACACATGTCACCAGGCCTCACCTGCTTCCCCAGCAGTGGGGATGTGTTCCCCATGATTGCCGCTTATATAACACTCCCATAGTCAGGTGGAACCTGCTGGAACCTGCAGGAACCTGGTTCAAAGGCACACACAGGGGACAACAGGAGGCTCTGTCGCAGCTTTCCTGGCATTTGTACGTGCTCACACACATAGACACACACACGCATTAAGACACACGCACACACACACACACACACACACACACACACACACACACACACACACACACACACACACACACACACACACACACACACACACACACACACACACACACACACATGCATGCAGTTCCCCACCCACATACACACACATGCATGAACTTTCCCAAACCGATACACACACACACACGTGGCCTGGGGCCAGCATTGCTTCCAAGGGCGCATTTTGGCTCTCAATTGAACAGATTTAACCATCATTACATCAATCTGTTTCCTTCTCCCCTGTTTTTGCTCATTGCCAATGTCTCTTTAAATGTTGTCTGAGACGCCCCCTGTAATTTGGTCTGTGAAAATAATTAGGATATGCCTTTTTGCTATATATATAAGCGTTGCGTTTTGAATGCGCCAGCGTCAGGCAGTATGTTGTCTTAGGGGCAGGGGTGTTACACAAGCAAGCAAAGATGTCTCCAGTTCCAGGCCATTTCCTCCAAGGACAATAACCCCCATCTTGTTTAACAACTCACCCGGCAGGGACTATTACACACACTTTAATTGACTCCTACTTTAATTGCCCAGGTGGAAGAAGGGGGTCCCTCTCCTCCTCCTTATGCCATCTAAGATGGCCCTGCCAAGATGAGTTTAAGACAGTGGGAGTCGAGGGGGCTTGGAGGGCAGTTTGATGCTAAAACTTTATACACTTTATACAGCTATACCGTATACGATACCGGATCGGCCGTAAACACAAGATTATTGTCTTGACTTAAATATGTATTTTTGTGGTACTGATGCATTCACGGCATACTGGTTAAGGAGTTGGACTGGTAACCGAAGGGCAGCCAGTTCGAATCCCGAGCCTCCACGCATGACGTGCCCTTGAGCAAGGCACCTGAAACCCCCACCTGCTCCGGGAGCGCAGGTGTGTGCCCCTTGTGTGTGTGTGGACCTCTGTGTGTGTGTGTGTTCCCCGGCTACCCGGATGGGTCAAAAGCAGAGAAGAATTTCCCCCTAAAAAGGGATAAATAAAGGGTAACTTAACTTATAAAGACTCTATAGTCTCCAAACTGTAGTCATTTACCAAAAGAGATACATCCTTTAATCCATTCCGTCCTAGATGATGCAACGGGCACAGTTTTATAGATCGGTTTATGCGTCCTCTATCCATCCGTCTGTCCTTCTATAATTAAATTCTATCAGGCTTCCTTTTGCTGTGAGATTTCCCAGCAGTGGGTAGCTTATGTTTGCACCGCAAGGTGAGGTTCCCTTTCCACAATGCACTCTGAGTACTGTAGGAGGCTGCGTTGTGTCCTTCACCTGCTGGCCCCCGTAGGTGTCCAATCAGTGGGGAGAGCTGGGAGGGGTTGTGCGGGGCAGGGAATCCCCCAGCTTGCTTTGACAATGGGATAGGAAGGAAGGACAGAGCAGGCTACGGGGCTGGCCAGCTCTCAGTGGGACCCAGTCGCAGCGTGTGGGACCCATGCTGTACAGTAGGATGGAGGGCTCCATGGAAGGTGTGTGTGTGTGTGTGTGTGTGTGTGTGTGTGTGTGTGTGTGTGTGTGTGTGTGTGTGTGTGTGTGTGTGTGTGTGTGTGTGTGTGTGTGTGTGTGCATATAAAGGTCACGGGTAACATACAGGGACTGTGTTCAGCTGGCGGATCAACTATAAATTACAGCACTATGTCACAAACACACACACACGCACGCACACACAAACACGCACGCACGCACCCACACACACGCACGCACATGTAATCCCTTCCGTTTTTTTGCGCCTGCAGGCGAGTAAACAATCCCACAGGCATACACACATTGGGAGACACCAATACACATGGTGACAGAGTGTTTTGGTTCCCGGTGCGTACGTGCTCCCCGGCCCCGCGTGGTCTGAGTCTGGAGCAGTGGGAGAGAGAACGGAGCTTTCAGAAAGCAAGGCGGCCGGCGGTGTTGTCATCAAGGTCAAACTCTGAGAAGTCAACATGCAGATTACGCTCTGGCTCAAGGTCACGGGCGGCTTGTTTTGGTTTGACTCACTGTCCCAACCTTCTATTTATAGTCCGCGGGCTGCTAGTTTCACATCTGTCACCCATCTATCTCTATCATGAGTCACCGTGCTAACTTGTCAACCGCCCATGTTGACTCTAATAACCGGCAATTAATAACCATACTAGGAATCTCGAACAAAACAACAAACATCTCTTATCCCGTGTTTTGGGATTGTGCTGATTTGCATCAGCGTTTTACAATGCTGATGCAGTGCAGCCCGATCACTTAACCTCATACGCAACAGAGATTGTTTGCGTAGCTCAGGGTTGCTAGCTGTTTTCCTTCGCTATTAAACAAGTAATACCCATCACTTATTAAACAATCTATTAGATATTAATGTGTATGTGTTTATTTTTACCTATGCCCTGAAGAGAGGCACAGCGGTAGGCACAGGAAATTGGTAAGCCATTCCAGTAACAGCACTTTCTCTCTTAACCCCTGGTCTACCCTCACAATAGAGAGGATGGGTGGAGGAGGGGGGTTGAAGTGAGGAAATGGAGAGAGAGAGAGAGAGAGAGAGAGAGAGAGAGAGAGGGAGAGGGAGAGAGATCTTATCTAAATTGTCTTGGCCCTGATCCTCTTGACTCCTGACTGTAGATGCTAAATCACCAGCTTATCGTGAACTCTGACCCCTGCTATCTGAACCCCTCAACCTGCCAACCGGCCGTTGCCAGTAAACTGTCGAGCTGCCTCAGTGCGGTGATGAATCACATGTGTTCTTGGATCTGTGTTTTTCTTTTGTTTACAGTACTCAGATACCAGATGCCCTGAGCAACCGCCTCTACTCTATGCTTGAACTAAATCAGTTTTAACTGATTGGTTAAGTAAAAAGAAATATCACACACGATGCGACTTGTGTATGTGTATGTATGTATGTATGTATGTGTGTGTAAAGAAGAGTAAAGACTTTTACAGGACGACCAGCCATCAAGGACTTCCTTGCAGCTGGTTCCTGTGTGTATGTGTGTGTGTGTGTGTGTGTGTGTTTATGTGTTAGTCTTTGTCTTTGTCATTGTGTGCGTCTGTCTGTGTGTGTCTGTATTTTACTGTGTGTGCGCTTGCATGCGTGTGCGTGTGTGTGTGTGTGTTTGTATGCGGGTTACAGTGTTGAATAACCCTCAAACAACACCAAGAACAGCAAGAATAAAAACAATTACCCACGCCTGGATCCGGTGATGCCCGGACACCTGCCTTTTCCCTCGAGGACAACACATAAACCACCGGCGTACCCGCCGCAGTCTGTCCGTGACGGTGGATTTACACCGTGTTGGTGCATCCCTGCCTGACCCCGCACACCCAAGCCTTGACCAGAGAGACAGGGGGAGGTAGTGAGAGAGGCAGACGGGTGGATATAAATCAGAGGGATGGATGGATGTGTACGCAGAACAGATACAAATGTGCTATAGGGCTTCTATAATGAATGAATGCACAATGGGATCGTTTGGTTGAGAGGGCTTAAGAGGGCTTTAGGACTGTAAAAACGTAAAGCAACGTAAATATACCGTAACCCAGGCTAATAACATCTGCCACACTGTCGCCGTTTCAAACATAACAATGTCTCACCATAATGAAAAATTGGGTTAGGGTAAGGGATATATTACAAAGAAATAACCAAAATACCATTTCTTCAAACACTAATAACTAACATTCCATAACCCCTATGCTCCCAACACGGTGGTGGTCATGTGAGGTGAGATATAGACTAACAAGTGCACAAACTGTAGCGAGCACTTTGCCCTCAAGCTAGACCCATTACTCCTCTTCTCTCAGGGAGTACTCCTATTATCAAGGAGCGTTATTCCTTGGCTTCATTGTTCACACACTCTCTATCACTCTCCATCTATTGTCCTCTCCCTGGCGCCCGCGACCACAGCCCTCTGAGCAGTCTTGTAACTCACAGGGGTGCAAACAACACAAACAACAGCTAACCACTAGCACGCGCAGACACACTGCATAGACACAATCTCACTCACACACAAACACAGGGCTGATACAGACGTGAGCATCGCCCAATCCCCCCACCCCCCCCCCCCCCCCCCTGAGGTCTGACGTCTCCCAACATCGGCGCCAATATTTCTCATGAGCTCTCGGGCAGCAGGCCTTCATGAATTTTTATTAAACAAAACTCTAAGCAGATTGATTTCACACCGGCCGCTTTATTGCGTTTTTATTTAATTCTTTCTCCCCGTCAGACCCAGGCCCACTCCCTCCCATTCCTCCCTGGCCTCCTCCTCCACCACCTCAACCTCCTCCTCTCCCCTCCTCTCTCTTATCAGTGTCTTTTCACTTCTTCAAACCCTCCCTCCCTCCCACCCTCTTTCTCCCCCCCCAAGGTCCTCAAAGGCCTGATGCTCGTCCATCTCTCTCTCTGTCTCTCTGTCCCTCTCTCTCTGTCTGTCTGTCTGTCTGTCTGTCTGTCTGTCTGTCTGTCTGTCTGTCTGTCTGTCTGTCTGTCTGTCTGTCTGTCTGTCTGTCTGTCTGTCTGTCTGTCTGTCTGTCTGTCTGTGTGTGTGTGTGTGTGTGTGTGTGTCTCTCTCTCTCTGTCGTCTGCCTGTTTGTCTGTGTGTGTTTGTGTCCCTCTCTGTCTGTCTGTCTGTCTGTGTGTGTGTGTGTGTGTGCCTCTCTCTCTCTCTCTCTCTCTCTCTCTCTCTCTCTCTCTCTCTCTCTCTCTCTCTCTCTCCCTGTCCCCGTCCCTGTCAGTTTTTTTACGCTGCCCACTGCCTCACCTTATCCTCTCTTCCCTCCCCTCTCCCCTGTCGTTTATCCTCTCCATTTCCCCCAGCCTCATTTTCCTGCCAGCCCAGATTTATGCTCCTAGATTTGTGGCCTTGAGGAGCGAGGTGGCTGCTGTCTTCATGAGCTTTGTTTTCCCTGGTTTATTTATTTATACACATTCTTTTTTGCATACAAGCCTGGCTTGATGTCAACACGCAAGTTACATCAACTATATCTATATCCGTTGTGTGTGCATGTGTGTGTTACGATAGCTTTGCATGTTACAAGGTGATTGCAGTCAAACTGTCTCATTCACCTGAAATGATGTAAGGGTCCACCAGCTTATGAATGCTTCTATGATTAGGATGCATCAGGTACTTTATTTGATACAGGTCAATGGGCCAAGGTTTTAGGTCCAAGCCTATCCTCCGTAATGTTGCATATCATGTCAAAACTAAAACAGCTGTAATCGGCTTCTTGGCTTTCATTTCTGTGACTAATGAACACAATTTCACAGTTCGCAAATGGCATTAGTGAGTGGAAGAATGGCATGCTGCGCTCATGCTAAACGTTTACCTTCAGGGAGGCGCGTGTGTGTTTGCTCTCAGACTGCTCACGGGGTGGATCTCCCTGCGCACGCCGCTAAGCATGCTGGTAATTGAAGGGGTTGTGGCCTCCAGTTCAGCGGAGTGAGCAGCAGCGATCAGCCGGCGGTTTGTTTAGTCCCACGGAGGTGGTAAGCCGATGAGGCGGGATGGAGAGGGGCGGGGGGGGGAGGCGTCCCTGCTGGGCGTAATGAGGCTCCCTGTGGCTCCCTGTGGCTCCACACACTGGCTCTCCTAGCTCCCCCTCTGTCACTGAGCTCAGCGCGTTCACCGTGTGAGGACACAGCGCCGCGCCACACGAGGGCGGTTACCCCACACACACACACACACACACACACACACACACACACACACACACACACACACACACACACACACCTACTCACAGGCACACTCATAGACGCACGCAGTGTGCATTAATGCGCACGTGCCCGCACAAACAACCGTGCACACACCAAACATGCACACGCATGCACACGCTCACACACATGCACATAGAAAAAAGTGCATGCTGCATACAAAGATGTATTACATATGTAATGTGTTTTTCCTGTATTTTGCATTTTTCTCCTTTTTTATTATTCCTGCGTGTGTTTCTTGTGATCTTGACCATCCTCCTCCGTGCTATTCACCGCTTGCATCTCTTGCCCACCCCTCAGTAGCCCCCCTCCCAGTCCTCCTCCAGCGCTCAGCGGGGGGTCCATGTAATTGGGCTGTTGTCAACAGCACATTAGCCAGGATTAGCAGTGCAGCAACTCTTGGCTAGCAACGACACCACCACTTTTAAACACAGGTCAACTAGGGTCATAAATAAGGAAGTCAAAACACCCAGACAAAGAGATTCGCCAGTCACTGGTCGTGTTTGTGTGTGTGTGTGTGTTCGTCCACGTCTGTGTGTTTAAAGTGACAGAACGTGTCCGCGTTTATGGGCTTTTTGGGGGCCTTTCTCTGTTGTCATCAGCTGACAGCTGAACTGTGCGAGTGACACGGACTCAGGGCGGTGAAGATATGATCTCATGAAGCATCACACGTGTCAGACTCGCCGCGTCGCTGCCTTTGATTTATGTTCACGCACCAAGCGTGCTGTAAAAACCCCTGTATTGTGACAGGTTACCCCATCCCACACTCATCCCCCCACTACCCCCTCCATGGCTGTCTGTCTGTGTTTGGTCTGCATCGTATTCTGTATTCTACTGGCGGGAGAAGCGCGACATGGCAGGTGTGTGTGTGCGTATGTGTGTGTGTGCGCGCGTGTGCGTGGGGTGTATCATGGTTGAAGGTTCGGTAACCGTGGCATTGGAAGAACAACCGATTAGACACTGAGAGCCCTGAGGATCCTCAATGACAACCTGCCAGCCGTTCCCTCTGTGGCTCTTCTCTATGAAACAATATCGCTGCCTTTTGTCTGTCTGTCACTTCTGTGTGTGTGTGTCTCTCTCTGTCTCTGTCTCTCTCTCCTTCTCTCCCTGTCTGTTTCCCGTAAAGGCAGTGTCTGCCTGAGGTCGGATCCCCCCTTCACACTGTTACTGACCTTTCTCTTGGTTAGCGACGAGGGGGCGTCCATCTTTGAAAGCCACAACAACAACACGATGCGGGTCAAGGTTTTACATGGGGTGGGACGATGGAACAAAATAAAATATCTGTGCTTCACTCCCTTGTGCCAGGGATTTCCATGGTCGAGGCCGCGTGGCTGTTTGTCTCGCCTTTTACCGTTTCTGGCTCCCTTTTCCTCCTCATTTTTATCCCTATCTTTTCTCTCTTGCCATGCCAGAGACATTCACACTCTCTCGCCCCCGCGGTCTTGTCCACCTCGCTTGGATTGGGTAACAGAAGCTCTTGTATGGGTGCCCTCAAGGCACAAAGCGTTATGCTAAGGAGCGGGACATCCGAGGGGGAAACACAACCAGCCCCCCGTCACAATACTCAACCGTATCCCCTGCAGTCTCTCCCTCTCTGTGAGGCACGGAGGAGAGAAAGGGAAGGAGTGGGGGGGAGAAATAAATGACACTGCTCCGCGTTGTTCTTTGTGCCCGTTTTTACAAAATCGTAAATTCATTAATTATGAATGAGTAAGTGTGTTCAGAAAGGAAGTTTAGGGGGGAGGGGGGGGGGGGGGTTAACATAATTACAATTCCCTCCTTTTTTTCCTTTTTATAATGAAGAGATCGAGGCCATTTCTCCTGCCTTTACAATAGGTTTTTATCACCTCCAATTTGGAAAAGAAAAGCTGATAAAAGGCTTTATAATGCTTTAATAGTGCATCGATTTGCATGAATCTCCCTCGGTAATTATCAACTCATCCCACACTCCCCACGGATGACAGCAACAGGAGATACTGATAAGAAAAGGTGTGTGCGTGTGTATTTGCGTGTGTTTGTGAGGGTGTGTGTGTTTATAAGGGTTTGTGTGTGTGTGTGTGGGTGTGTGTGTGAGGCTCTCGGTGTGTGTGTTGGTGCTGGGTATCTTCTTCGCTCCATCTCCCATTTTTCTATTTCCATATCTCATCCCTCTGTCTCTGGTCTGGGGGAGGCGGGGAGCGAGTGATGGCGGCGGCAGCAGCGGGGAGGGAAACAGAAAAATCCTAAATCAAAGCAGTCAATTATAGGACTGCAGTAATTATGGAGCTCTTGAATTGAAGTGCTCTCGGAGGAGAGATGGATAGATATATGGATGATGCATAGGGGAGGGAGAGATAGGTAAATAAATGAATATGCCACACAGAAATACAATGTAGCCCTGGGTCCCGGGACGACATAAATACACCTATTAATCGATAGGCCGCAAACCATCCCAATGCAATTAAAAGGGTATTGAGTGGATTGGACCCCGCGCGAGGCCAGTAGTAGAGTAAGGCGTGCCGAGAGAGGTCACGGGCTTGACCTAAGGCCCGTTACGGCCCCCCTGGCCCCAACTAGCCCTGTGTATGGCTGGGAGGCTCTGGGCCAGTCCATAAAGGGACTCAAGTCTCTGTAGGGCCCTTGGCTGGTCAATAAGACCAAATTACTCCTATCAACTACCACTGTGGAGCCGCTTCACTTGTGATAATAGGTCTAACAACCCAGTATTACACCGCATACCCTGCATCCAACACCTCCCACTGGAGCTAAGGTTAGTCCCGAAAATATATCTATTTTCACATTTTATTCCAAAACTGTATTATGTTCGTTTTTCCAGGTTCTTCACACATCAGCTTTTACAGATGTGTGTGTGCAGAGGACGGACATACGAGTGTGCGTACATCCTCGTGACTCGCTGGCTCCGAATCCATCCGCACACTAACACATGCGGGAAGTTTGTCACGGCCCGCTGTGCGCCGTGCCAGAGCTCATTTGGGCCTCTGTGAAACGTATCACAGATGTTCCTCTCCCCTCCTCTAAAGCAGCCCGGGCGATGGCTGCCAGGGGCCGCAAACAAAAGGCTTATCTCCACACACAAATAAAAACCATACACCAGAAACTAACAGACTGTGCTCATCTGCTTGCAAATACCACCGGTAGAAATAACTTTTTTTTAATTTGTTTTATTGATACTGGTAATTCTGTGTTTATTCGATACCATCCTTTTAAAACAAGAACATTTATGGTTTAAATCATTCAATATGTCTAGGGTTCTGCCTGTGTGTGTGTGTGTTGTGCATGTGCGCGCAAGTGTGTGAGTGTGCGCGAGCGAGTGTGTGTGTGTTTGCATGTCTGTGTCCACGAGCACACACGTGTGGGTACACACATAAGACATATAGAAGCGTAAGTGCAGGGGGGAGGGGGGCAAGGGGGCTCCTGATCATTTTGTCGTACGTCAGCGCGCGTTAAAGCCCGCGCTAAACGGATAAATGGATGGGTCATCGCGGCGTGCAGGCGGCCCCCCGTGCGAGGCGCCCGGGCCCCGGAGATTAATGCGTTCCGGTCGGGCTCTGACACCGTCACAGGGAGGAGATGCGGCGGCGGACTGGGGCTCCCCTGATTTACGGGCTTCCATTTCCACTAGTGTAAAGTCAATCTCGGTGGAAGGTCAGCGTCCCTACGCCGGCACATTAGCGTCTTTTAATCCCCATCCGTCAGGGCACGCCGGAGGGGTGGCGAGCACGAACGCTGCCGCCGCCGCGGTAGCCCGGGAAGAGGCTCCCTCGCTCCAGCCTCTCCTCTCCTCTCTCCTCTCTCCTCCACCACACTCCTCCTCGCCGGCGGTTTGGCGGCCGATTATTCACTCGTCGCCGCTGGATCGTCTCTATCAAGGAGATTTGGAAAAAAAAATATACAGCTCTCAATTGGTTGCAATGCATTTGATGGATGTGGCAATACATGTCATGTAAAACAGTGTGAATATGCATGTTTGGGAATGTTAATGACTTAATGAATAACAATTGATGCACGATCATCAAATTATGGACAGTTGATGAGTGTGTCTGGTATTGGATGGTGTTCTTTTGGGATGGGACCGCATGTAAGGCTGAAGATTGAGGGATTCAGGTTTCTATAGCGACGGGAAAAAGTGATGATAAAAGGGACAGAGAGAGGAAGTCCTACAGTGAAGAAGAGAGGCCGACTTCAGAATAATTCTGAAGTCATAATTCTCCTTTATGGCTTTGTCTTATTTTGATTAATTCAATGCCCTGATCCCTGCACTCCAGCAGGATCTAAAGCACCACTATGGTACTGCATGCCTCCTGATCACACACCAGCCCACCTCAACGCCTTTCCTCAATACTGTCTTTGTCTCACTCGATGTCACGATGCTGTTTACTTTTTTATCTTTTCTTTTTACTTTTTAGAAGTCTCGTGTTTGCCAGGAGCTGTGTGTCTCGATTGTACCTCTTAATGTTTCACATCGAAAAGCCTCTCGCCCCTGTCAGTGCCAGCAGGTCTAAAGGACGCCATGACTACTAAATACAGCCTGATTGATCGGCTGACCAATTGATTGATTGTCGTCTAAAGGAGCCTCTTTATCAGGGGCCGTTGTGAACAGTGGAAAGATCTACTCTTTCTCTTTTGCCTTTCTCGTCCTGTATCAATGGCTGCCCTAATTTAGAGATTCTAATTGTCTTGGTCTCTTTCTATAAAGTGTCTCTTTTTACATTTTTCCCTACCTCTGTCTTTCTTTCTCTTACACACACACACACACACACACACACACACACACACACACACACACACACACACACACACACACACACACACACACACACACACACACACACACACACACACACACACATACACGCACACACACACATACATGCACACACCCACACGCACACGCACTCACACACAGGGTTTGGGTCCCCTCTGTCTCCCATTGACTGTCTTGTGTGAGCTGGGGGAGGCTCTTAGTCTCCCAGACAGCCGTTTGGCTCCTGAAGGACGCGAGCAGAAGACAGGTAATCTTTTAATCTCCCCTCCATCTCCCTGCCTTTGTACTCGCTTCTCTGCTAAAACATTTCATATTCTAATCGCCCCGTCCACGTCCACGTCACATCCCCCGCAGCACCTCTTAATGCCTTTCCGTAGACCCATCAAACTCACCACCAACACTCTGCTAACTTTATTCCCATTCTCTTTTTTCTCTCTCTCATGCTCTCTCTCTTCTGCTCTCTGTGGCTCTCTCTTTTCTGCTCTCTCTGTCTTTTTCTCCCCGGCTCTCTCCTGTTCTGTCTCTCCTGCTCTCTCTGGCTCTCTCTCTCTACTGCTCTCTCCTGTTCGTTCTCTCCGGCTCTGTCCCTCTCTCCTGCTTTCTACTGTTCTCTCTCTCCGGTTATCTCTGTCTCTCTCCCCTGCTCTCTCCTGTTCTGTCTCTCCTGCTCTCTCTGGCTCTCTATATGCCTCTCTTCCGCTTTCTCCGGCTCTCTCTATCACTCTCTCTTCTGCTCTCTGGCTCTCTCTCTCTCTGGCTCTCTTTCTCTCTCTCTCTCTATATTTCTCTCTCTCTGGCTCTCGCTCTGCCTCTCTCTCTGCCTCTCAGCTCTCACTCTCTCTCTCTGCCTCTCTCCCAGGCTTTCTTGCTTTTGCTCTCTACCTCACCTGTTTTTTTTTGTTTTTTTTACGTTTCCTGGAATTCAAACGCAGTCCTTACATCCTTTTCCTCTGCCTTCCATCTCTCTTTTTTTTTCTTCCCCCCCATTCTCCGCCACCACCACCACCACCACCTTTTCCTTTTCTTTCCCTCTCCTACACCCTTGTTTCTCCTGCCTTCATTCTTTTGCCTGGAGGTTAGTGCTAAACGTGCATCATTCAGCGAAAAACAAAAGGAGCGCATTGATTGGGTTATCAGCCACTGCTCCCGTGGACCCTTTGATCAGGAGTGAAACGCAACAGCGCTACATGTCAGAAATGTGCTTTAACAGCTATTTCTGAGTTTTACAATTACTACACGCCTCGGTCACGGCCACATGACCGTCCTATTTCCCTCTACCTCTCTCGCTCTCTCTCTCTCTCTGTCTCACTGTCTCTCGCTCTCCTCTCTTGCCCACCTCCCACCTGCCCCTCTCTCTCTCTCTCTCTCGCTCCCTCTCTCTCTCTCTCTCTCTCTCTCCTTTCTCTTTTTATTTCTCTCTCTCTTCACCCCTCCTTCCCTGTCTCACTCTCTTTCATCCTCTCTCTCTTTTCCCCCCATGCCCCCTCTCTGTCTCTCTCTCTCTCTCCCCCTTTTCCCTCTCTCTTTCTCCGTCTCTCTCCATCTACATCCTAGGGTGAGTGCCTGTGGTATATCAGTCTTCTGTCTTAACGGCTGCAGAGGTAGCTGTCGGGGAGTCGGTCGGCTGGTGTGCATGTGTCCTGCACGCAGTGTTCTGTTGACCCCACGGGGGTACAGAGAGGTCAGAGGAGCTACTGCCCACTCTTGGTTCCCACCGTGTGCTGACCCGGTGTCCATCTCGCGGCGTGCCTTGCGGAAAACAGGGACAACAATGCAACATGCAAGTTCATCTCCGGATGAGTGAACCTTGGACCTCGATAGAGGAAGTGGTGACACTTGCCAGTTCATTAATAACTGGGAAGGGGATGGAGTGGGTGTGGTTGACGGGGGTGGATGGGATGGGGGGGGCTGGGGGGGTTCAAAAAGTCAGAGAGTGAAAGAACATTGTTTTTGTCTTTTTGGGGTCCTACATAATGTGCCGGGGGTCAAAAGTCCAAGACAGAGAAACAATCTGTGGTCTTGGGAGATCTGTTGGGAGGGAGGGAGGGAGGGATGGGACTAATGCGTGTGCATTGTTTTACCGTAAATCTGCTGACATATCAGGAAACCACTTATTTTTGACAATGAAAATGAGAAACCAAAATAGAGGAAGTGCATAGAAAGATAGATACTCCTGAGTTCCGATTTTTCTCTTTCGCTCTCACTCTGCTTTTTCACAGAATCCTCGCTCGCTTTCGCTTTCATTTGGTTTCTTTCTCACACACACACACACACACACACACACACACACACACACACACACACACACACACACACACACACACACACACACACACACACACACACACACACACACACACACACACACACACTCACTAAAACAACAGAATAGCCCATTTCGTCTTGCAACACAATGCCTGGGGGTTCCAGCTTCTAAACAGCCACCGCGCCTTCTCAGTAATTGGCTGGCTGGTACTTAAGGCGAACTGCTTTTAATAAGCAATAGAGGCAGAAGCCAAACTGACAATAACGGCTGCCCTACATCAATTATTGGATACATATCCATCACACGCTGACTTATATGTGACCCCAGGCACCTGCCAGCCAAGGTATCGACTGGCCCGCTCTCCCAAGCACAAGTGACAAGTTCCATTTGCAATCGCATTTATTAAACGGCTGTTAGAATGAGTGAAGGTTTGGGCAAGCCCCATCGCCCCACCACACTGACCGCTTTTTAATCTGAAAGCAGCCAAAGTGGGGATGAATGGCCTCGAGTGGGTAGAGGTACTGATCGCGGTGGGCTGGTGGATTTGATGGGGCCATTTCCTCGCCGACCCAACCAGTTTTTCTGGGCAGCATGTAAAACTTTTGTGAGTCCGTTTTTTTTCTTTCGTTTTTTTGATATGCAGCTGATATGCAAAGCACTCTGGGTAAGTTGTTTGTAGCCTGGCAGAAAAGGTCATGCCTCGAGGAACGGTGTGTTTCACTCTGTTTT
Organism: Gadus morhua; assembly: GCF_902167405.1. NCBI lineage: Eukaryota > Metazoa > Chordata > Actinopteri > Gadiformes > Gadidae > Gadus > Gadus morhua. The sequence goes on along the minus strand of NC_044048.1, from coordinate 13,040,999 downwards.
GCTTCGTGTTTGTTTCGACTGATAATGTCGTTGATTGTAGTGTCTTGTATACTATACTAAAATCCCATTCTGAAAGCTTCAACAACGCGTGCAAATTAGTTTCCTTCGGTAGGAAATATCCGTAACGAATCAGAGAACATGGCGTACCTCCTGTCAGTTCTGGTCCCCCCAGAGAGGTTCTGCCAGAACACAGTGGGACCACTGGCTCCGGGATTAGGTCATTTGGAAAGTTCCCTGAGATTCGAGCCGTATGGAATACTGCCTACCAGTGGGCGTATTTCTTGTATCCATGCCCGCACTCTTCTCTCATTCTGAAATGTACAGAATGAGACGCTCCAAGGTCTGTTCACACGATAAAAAAAATGTCAATCGTGAAAATATTTCCCGTATCGGTTCTCACCATCTGAGAGTGTTGGATGGTGAGACTCCCCTAAACGTTCATAGACGCATAAATGCCTACTTATTACCGGTTTGTGAAGTGGCTTCTGTTTTGTGCAGGTCCAACTGGGTATCCTTCTGAGAGGAGAGCCTTGACAAGAGAACCAGGCCCATGGGCCTTATCCCCGGCCAAACGACCACAGATACAATCACTGGGAACGCAGCCGTAAGTGGACAGGGCAGGAAAATGATAAAGGCTTGCCTTATTTTCCCTTTCCACAAACCCCTCGCCTGGCTCCAGCCCCCTTCTCCTCCACATTCCCTGCCCCATTGAATTATGCCTCCGCTAATTGGCTTCAGTGGCTCTTAAAGCAAACAGTTTAAATAAGTAAAAGGCACTAGGATGAGGGAGCAGGACGCTGCAATTATTGGAACTGCATCAGTCAGGGGCCTTCTCCGCAGTTGGCTGCCCACGCTTGATCTATGATCCTCTCTCCACTCTTTTTGGGAGGAAGGGGTAAGCGTTTATTTAAATGTTTGCACATTGGTTTGCATTTGTGTCTGTGGAAGCAAGATTTTAAATTTTCTTTGTCTACCTCTGTGTGTGTGTTCTGTTCGTTTTTTCCCTGTGTGTATGTGCGTGTGCGTGGCGGTGTGTGTGTGTCTCCCCGTGCCTGTGTTAGTGAATAAGTGAGCCAGGCCACAGCAGAGCGGCCCTGACATGGGACTGATAGGCAGCCCACAGGTACGGGGTCCATTATCTAATGGCTGCCCCTGTTTAATCACGCATCTCCCTGACATGTTTATAAGGCTGAACTTTGCAGTGCTATTAGAGTCGGAGACGAGAGGGGCCAAAGCCCCAGCCGCGGGCCCCTAGGGCAGGCTTGGCCCTTTCCCTGACTCTCCCCCACCTATTATATGCTAATTACAAGCCTTCCTAAACTGCGCTTACAAGGAGTTAATTTAGTGGGCCATTACGATGGTCTATATTTCAGGGCGCTGTGTGCAAAGGCCCCGTGGGCCTCAGAGGGAGAAAGGGTGTGGACGTGAGGACGAGAGGCTAGGGTGGGGGACGGGGGGTAGATGGGTGACGGGTGCTTTATATCCCACAGGGGAGAGGAGAACCCAGGAAGCCAGGGTGAGGAGGCCCCTGGCGACATGGAGGAAAGAGCTGGGGCGAACGCTGCGGGTCAAACTGAGAGAGAGAGAGAGAGAGAGAGAGAGAGAGAGAGAGAGAGAGAGAGAGAGAGAGAGAGAGAGAGAGAGAGAGAGAGAGAGAGAGAGAGAGAGAGAGAGAGAGAGAGAGAGAGAGAGAGGGGGGGGGGGGGGGGGGGGTCTGGGCAAATATGTAGTTGTGTATTATTTTCCAAATTGTGGTAAAACTACAATTGAGGATGTTCACACATTTGATCTAATACACAAATAACTATGGGGTACAGTGACGTCACTCCTGTCAGGACAGCCAGCGGCAGAGTGTCCTCCTCTTCACCTCGTCCAAGGAGAAAAGTTTTACGCCTAATTGTTTTCTTGAAAGGACAGGTCATACGGAGGGACAGTAAGTTGATTATGTCTGGATGCATCATTGTGTAATGGCATCTCCCGTTGAGTTCCCCTGTCTTTGTGTGAGTGTTACAGCAGACGTGTGTGTGTATGTGTCTCTGTGTCTTTGTGCTTTATTGCAGTGAGTGCTTTTGCACAAACACGCCTTTGCAGTTGTGTTTGGTATGCTTGTGAGGATGTGCCATAGGGTCTGTGTGTGTGTGTGTGTGTGTGTGTGTGTGTGTGTGTGTGTTTGTTTACCTACACATCGCTCTCTGTTTCCCCAGCTTGACCTCTTGTTGCTTGCGGAGCATCTCTCCCCACTCTCTCGCTCTCTGTCTCTCTCTCTCTCTCTTCGCTTCTTGCGGGCCAATTGCATTGAGAAGCTCTTGAGGCCAGATTAATAGGTGACATTTACGAGAGGGTGAGTGTGCGAGCGTGTGCGAGACTGGCAGGCCCAGGGACTGAGTGATATAGCGTTCCCTATCAGCAGACAGGAGTCAACTACTCCCTCTACTCCCCACCCTAAAGGGCAGACTTTATAGCGGGCGCCTGATATATGCTCTCACACGCAACAACTTTTATTTAGGAGCCCCAGTTGAACCCCTGTCTCCTCTGGCCCGCTATTTATGAACATATTAAAGGTTTGGTTTGGTGTTATTCACCGTTAGATAGACTTTATTGGTCCTTTAATGAACCAGCTACTTATGGCCCTACTACTTTGCATTTATTTTGCAGTAACAAAAGAATCGGATGTTTATACTGTATAGATTTGTATATAGTTATAGTATATCGTTTTTTCCTTAAATTTGATGCAAACGGTGCCAGACATCGAAATATACGGGATCGGTTGTTTTGGATATATTCTTGGTGCTGGAAATAAATTTGCCCAATGGTTTTGGCAATGAGAATCAGCCTCTACATGAAGAAATACACAGAACTGCATCAACAGAGGACTTAAGTACTTTCTATAGTTCTGATTTTCTAGAACAGTATGTAAGATAATGTTGTGCTGTGTCTTGGCCGGGCCTTATTCAACTTTATTCATCATTGTTCATCCTTAATGAATTCATTTTATAATAGGCATATTCAATTCCATGGTTGAGGATATCAAAACAAATCCTGACAATGTATAGGAAATTATAATTCGGCAATCTTTGTAGGCATGCATTCTGTCAATGTAGCAGTAACAGAACAGTTCCGAAGTTAAACAGTGCCCCTTTAACTCGCAAGCAATTTACTAAGGTATTCCGATCAAAACATAAACATATATTAGTGGCAATAGCTCTTGAAATATTAATTCTAAATACTGGTGCCGCTGTGCACTGATCTCTTTCCAGGAACAGGTGCAGTAGGAGGGCCACACACCTCTCTTCCTTTCCCCCAGGAGACGGTTACTGAGCCTGGATAGGGCCTTTACACGCTGCCCCTGCTTTACCAAAGGCCCTTCTCTGGGCTGTTCCCATTAGCAGAGATCAATGCTTTGTTATTTATTCATCTCAATAGCCTTCACTGCCTTTCCCCCAGGCTAAGGCTTAAGGATTCTAGAGGCTCCTATCTACTCTATTCACTCATTGGCCTTTACGGCGGCACAGTCTTTCTTTAATAGTCACACTTTTATTTAGGACATCTTATTATCTTTAAGCCTTATCTATGTTGACTTTACCATCATCATCATCATCACCATCACCCCCACACTCATCATTCTTATAGCCCCCCATTGGCTCCCTTTTAGCATGAGGCATTGGACTCTGTGGTACGACTAACTCACCAACGCTCACTTATGGTGTTCGGTTGTCTTTGCTTGCGTGGCAGCGGGTCAGCAGCGTGCGTAGTCTGGTGTGGTATGTGTATTTGTGGTGCATTTAGCCTGCCCATTCACCTTGACTAGTGAGCTTGGCAGATCAGATGAGCCAGCAGACGATCCAGTGGAGCGTAGATGGAGAGGACAGAGGCTTTAATTTATGACAACTCTTAGCCACAGGATCAATGGCAGCAAAATGTCTATAGCTCAAAGTGGAAACCGCTTAGACTTAAACTGTACCTCAATTGTAGGGCTTTTAAATCCATTGAGCTGAGTTATTTAGGAGCCCCAAAAATGGGCCTGTGTTTTCGATAATTATAACCTTGTATCTTTTCTTTCATACATTTTCATAAATAGGTAACCTCCCAGCATTAAAGGCAACAACAAATGTGTATACACTGGAGCTCTAGATGCGGATGCTTCAAAGTGGGCTCAGCAGGGCGAATGATTAAGCTCAGATGTATAAACCTGAAACATAGTCATGGTGTAAATCCTAAATCGTAAAAAGCCCCACGCCGACATTTGATTGGAGCGCTGTGTTGAATGACGCACGGTTGAAAAAACCAGAGCATGGCCCATTCGCTCACATGTTGCCTTAGCCTTTCCTTCCACGACGGATCCTTGACCACGTGGAGCCTTGTCTAAGGCGTCGTAACACTGGGCAGTCGTCCAGAAGGGTAATCCGTCACAGTGGCAGGCCTGCCCCGGCCGCCCCTGCTCGCATTGGCCCGACTTCAGCTTGCAAAACGTCGGGTCACAATGGGACTGTAGGAAATCTTGTTTGGCCGGGGGTTAGTGTTGGCGCGATGCCAACGCCCCTGCGGTAGCCCCCCTCAGAGAGGAGCTTATCATTAGCTCTGTGTGCTACCCTACGGCACGGGAACCAGAATGACAGTGCAGAGTTTCCATCCGTTTCCATCCGCTTCTTGGTAACCGGGCGATCATGGGATTAAAGCCTGTGTCTCCCTCCAGCTTCCAGCATGGGCCCAACTAACAGGCTCACAAATCAAAGGCAGGAGTGAAATAAAGTGCGTAACGTGTAGACGGCTGGAATGGTGCATTGTGGGGTATGTTTCAGCTCTTTTAAGAGCGATATGAGGCATAAGAATCAGATGTGGTGAGGCGCCCTCCCTGCCCCCCCCCCCCCCCCCCCTCTCCACCCACCTGTGATGTGACATTATAGATTATACATTACACAGGAAGGAATGAAATGGAAAGACTGTTGTTGATTGTTTAAGTAGACAGCATGCATTACCTAGGCCTCCCCTTCTACCGTGTAAAAGCAGGCTGTGCCTTTTGCAGGGAGCGCCATCGTGATTTGCCTTTGATGAGAGTGGTCGACGTTTGTATCACACTACTATTCACTTAGAGCCAGACGCCATGTTTCTTCTCCTCCACTGCTCTTTAGAAAGAGCTTGCTGTAATATATCATATGTGGCACTTATAGTGTTTGCTACATGCACAACAGGAGCTGCATACAGCGTAGCACTGATATGTAATACTCTGTAAATCATTGTACTTCAAGGCCACAGTGGAAGCCGGTGCTGTAGCGGAGGACATTGTTTTATCATGTGTGCCATGATGAATGGTAATATGAGCGAGAGATGTATTAGTTTGCATGTGACACATTTAGACATTACATGAAACATGCTTAGAGAAAGTGATTTAGGGGTTAATAACAAGGATGTGTTATCAGTTGTATAAAAAAATGGACTGACGGTATTCATTTCATGGAATTGTCATGCTTTTGCCACACAATGTTTTTGTGTGGAATTACTTGATAGTTAGCAAAAATTATGACATATTGCATGGTTTGCCTTATGTAGTCTGCAAAATATTCTTGGGCTAAATAAACTACATTTGTCTGGGAAACCCTTTTTTTTACTCCCCAGTGTTTTCTTTGAGAATAAATGTCTGTAGCCAATGTAAACCTTGCCATTTAAATATTGTTGTGTGTGTATACATATGTGTCAGTGTGTGTGTATGTGCGTGTATGTCTGTGTTCAGGTTGTGTGTGTGTGTGTGTGTGTGTGTGTGTGTGTGTGTGTGTGTGTGTGTGTGTGTGTGTGTGTGTGTGTGTGTGTGTGTGTGTGTGTGTGTGTGTGTGTGTGTGTTCAGGTTCAGGTTCAGGTTCAGGTTCATGTGGGCGTGTGTGTGTGTGTTCAGCTTGATGTCTGTGTCACGTCTATATGTGTGTGTGTGGTGTTCAGGTTTATACATGTGTTTGTGTGTGTGTGTGTGTGTGCGGGTGTGTGTGTGTGTGTGTGTGTGTGTGTGTGTGTGTGTGTGTGCATGTGTTCAGGTTCATGTGTGGGTATGTATTTGATCAGGTTCATACGTGTGTGTGTTTGTGTTTGAGTGAATGGGTGAATGTGTGTGTGTGTGTGTGTGTGTGTGTGTGTGAAGGTATGATCCCAAGAGGCCTGGTGGTCTGTGTTTGGACTGTATCAGGTGTACAAGCTTTTATCCCCCTTCACCTCCACATTCCCCGTCCCATTTGATTCGTATGAAAACAGAGGGAGAATAAGAAATACAGGGAAATCTGTCTGTTCCCAGAGCATAGCGATCCTTGCCCTCAAAACAAATAATCTGTTCTTCATATCTGTGTCTCGTATCTGACTAATGCATGGTAATGTGGAGCAAAGCTACAGTAAACCGACCCAGGAAACCCCAAGTGGCCAAAAGGCGTATTTGGAGTAGCAAGTAAAATCACATAAAGAGGGATGGCAAGTTATGTTGGTCAGATTTGTGTGTGGATTATAAATGTGTGTTCATGTGGGTGTACTTGCAGTAAAAAATCTCTTTGTAGACTTGTGCTTGTGTGCGTCAGTAGTGTGTGTGTGTGTGTGTGTGTGTGTGTGTGTGCGTGTGTGTGTGTGTGTGTGTGTGTGTGTGCGCGTGTTTGTGTGTGTGTCTGTGTGTCTGTGTGTGTGCATGATTTAACACATGCTTGTGTATGTGTGTGTCCATCTGTGTGTGCATGTGTGTGTTTTTTTTAGGGTGTGTTTATATGCCCTCACATTTTGTGTGTGTGTTTGTGACTGTGTGTGTGTATGAAGTAGAATGTTTGGGTGTGCGTGTGTTTGCGTCTTCTCACATCTGTATGCGTGCATGTGTGTGTGTGTGTGCATGCGTATACGTGTACGCACGTGCACATGCGTGTTCGTTGGGCTGTGTTTATGTAAATTCGCGAGCCGTGAGTGTGTGTGTCTGTGTGCGCTCCGACACGCCGTGCATTCATGTTGCCACGTGCACCAGCAGCAGGAGGATGCAGGCAGACATAAAGCAGTCAGTCTTGCCCTCCAGGCCACCTCTGACCCGGGCCGTTTAGGGGTCATGAGTCTTAGTAGATACTTAAACCCTGCTGGGGGATTCTGACCTGTCCTTCCCTCCTGGCCCGCCGTCCCCCGGCCACGCCCCTCCTCCCCAGCCTCTCCAGCCCACCAATAATCCCCAGCCGCTCGATAGTAACTGTTCTCTCGATAATTCATAACATTAACATGCGCTCAATGGCCCGGCGGATGGATGGGGAAGACATAGGAGGGCCATCATTCCAGTATTGATCCCCCCCAGAGGGAGTCAATAGGGGGGGGAGCTGATAGAGTTATAGCCCCCTTCCTCCAGAAGGGGGGGGTCCTAGGGAGCCAGAGCTGCCCCCGGCACAGAGAGAGGTCCCTGAGACGAGTACACACAGTGTCACAGAGAGGGACTCCAGCCAAGTGTTTCAGTGTGTGTTTTATCTGTGTGTCTTTAGTGTGTTGGTGTGTGTGTGTGCGTGTGTGTCTGTAGTGTTAGTGTGTGGGTGTGTGTGACCTTATAGTGTTTGTGTCTGTAGTGTGTGTCTATTGGTGTACGTGCGAGTGTATGTGTGTCTCTAGTGCGTGTATGTATCTAGAGTGCGTGTGTGTGTGTGTGTGTGCGGATGTGTTGTTTTTTATGGGGTGCTATGCCAGTGTATAGGGACTGGAGATCACAGGAAGCCATTTAATTACCCACCAGAGGGGACATGGGGTCCCCCAACTCCTCCTCCTCCTCCTCCTCTGTCACCACTTCTCCCATCCGAACCCATCAACTCCCACTGCTCCCCTCTCCCCCGTTGCCCTATCGCTCCGTCTCTCCTTCCGCAGTCCCTCGTCTCCTCTCTCCTTCTTCCTGCACTTGCCCTCATCCATTCTCCCCCCTCCCCTTCCAAATTGCCTGGCGGTCTCCTTCCCAGCCCCAGCGGTATTCCCCCTCGCGTCGTCACCAGCCCTCCCAGCCCTGCTACCTACCACCATGTGTGTGACTCAAAGCACGAACCTCCCTCCACGCACGCCACGCACCGAGTGAATGCCTTCCGTCTCAACCGCCCCACTCAGGATTCATGTTGTTGTATTCCAGCGTCACTGACCTTTTCAGCGCGCATCACAGTTGTCCTGGCGACCCCAAACCAATTTTATAGTCTATTGGGTGCGACAATCAAGATGAATATGATGCGACTAACAACCCCTGTGGGTGTCATAATCTGCATCATACACCAGATGACCTCGTCCAGGCTTAACATCGCTGGCATGGATTTGGAGAAGCATTTTGATAACCACTGACGTAATTCATTTAAGCATATCTTTTTTGCGTATTTCCTACCTACAGTATGTATGCTCAGTGTTTTTAACACAAACTTTTTTTTTTTCTCCTCTCTACTCTTCCTGTCTTTCCTCTTATCAGATCACAGAGGGTCACAAGGTTGTGAAGGCTGTGGACTCTGTGGCAATAAACTGAGGTATGCACGCACGTACCCACGCATGTACACAGATACACACACACGTACAGGCATACACACACACACACACACACACACACACACACACACACACACACACACACACACACACACACACACACACACACACACACACACACACACACACACACACACACACACACACACACACACACACACAGTGTCGATGATCGAAGTGATAGAGTTCCACTAGCTTTATCCTCCTGCACCGCCTGCTAATGATTTGGATGATTCCCTCCCTAACACCTCCCACTATACCAGCATCGCAAACTCTAAGCCCCATTCATATGCAGGCCTGACCTCTTCTAGACACTGCTTGGAGAAGCTGCATGTGAGAACACAAACGTCCAAATCAGTTGGGTCGGACATTAATATATTTTTTTCTGTCAGCTCCCTAGTGCAAAAACAGATTGTCAGATCAAACCCATGTGTGAATAGAGCAGGTCATTGTCCGGAGAATTCAGGGACTTGATCCTGTTCTACATACTCCGGTACTGTAGATGCAAAAGTGCAAAAGAAGAAGAGGTATTCACGGCAAGCATTGATATCCTAATACCCTTCCATCGTGTTACACTTGCACAACCGGAATAATGCAAACATCTGAGGAAGAAGAAGAAGATATCCACGCAAAAACCTTCATCGTTACGTATGAGTCTGTAGTCTGGGCCGCTTTCACGGACGAGCCGAAAACAAAACCCTTTGATTTCAGTTTACACTTTAACTTTTTGCATCACATGCTACCTACTGCACGTTCTACCCGGGCGCCAACCCTCGTACTTCTGATACATGAGAACGTGTCGGACACAGACAATTCTCCTGTTGTCTGCTACCTGTGTGAAAGCATGTGTGTAAGTGCATGAACATAAGTGTGCATAAGAATCCTGAGACTGCCCTGTCACGAGAACAAAGGCGCCTGCCAATATAGAGATAGAGAGAGAGAGAGAGATGTTATCCTAAGTACTCAACCTTTCCATAGCTTCCTCCAGAACCGTACATGGCTCTATGGAGGTCGTTCTCCCTATTCCCTCTAACCAATGACATCAGACCTTATCGATGGGACAAGTGCACCACATTACACTAATTAAGACACAGTTGCTGTTTAGAATTGGATAATCGTCCCAATCCGTTGTGTAAGACGTTGCAGCAGCAGTACATGACATACTGTGGGTGTTATGTATCTATGTCTTAGGTGTGTTACTGGTCATGCACGTCACAGTTTGTGCGATTCAGTTCTCCTTGAAGTTGCTTTTTTTCTTGCTGAATGTGTCAAACATATGTGAAGCATGTACTCGTGTGAAGCCATGTACATTGTGTTATAGGTGCAGGGGTGTCTGTATCCATGGGAGTACACAGAACAGATACTCATTCTGGTTAGAGGGTGTGTGAGTGTGTGGGGGGGGTTGACTGGTGTGTTTCTGTTTCTGTGTGTGTGTGCGTGTGTGTGTGTGCGTGTATGTGTGTGCGTGCGTGCGCGTTTGTGTGTGTTTCTGTGCGCGCGTGTGTGTGGCGGTGGCTCCCAGACCGCAGTGAAGCAAGCCTTGTCTCATTAGCATGTCAATTGACTCCATCTGCTTTGCACATGAAAGGGCCAGGACGAGTAGGAGGACAGAGGAGAGAAAGACCAAGGGATACGGAGAGGGGGGGGGGGGGGGACCAGTGTGTATTTATCTACACCATGTAGGAATCTGTACTCCACTGTGCTCTTATTAAGGATCACAGCGCTGCTCTCCCAAGGTACCACACCGACCCACACCAACACAATCAGACACACACACGCACACAAACGCACGCCCGCACGCACACAGATATGCAAACACAGGAGCCCTATAAGCCAGCATGAATACAGTCAAACAGGCATGGGAGCACGCACAGTCTTGTGCACCGACACTTCTGCGCATATTTCCACAACAGAGCACATTTCAATAAACAAATCCTTCTTTTTCCCATGCACTGATTCTCCACACCCTATACACAAGGGACTCCCACATAATGTTTTGCTTAAAGCATCCAGATGTGTACTGTTGGTGGCATGGTGCAATGATAACAATATTTTACATGGTTCCGTCTAATGACTTTAAACGTCATTAGCAACCCCAGAGCTAACAGTTGTTTGCTCTTATTTCCAGTATATTTTAACAGCAGCATGCAACAATGCCAACACCTCGCTACGTTGCTTCCTCTCTTCCCCCCTTCCCCCCTTCCCCCCTTCCCCTCGGTGTCCTCGCTGAGAGGTGATGAGGGGAGGTGACATAAAGACGCACGGCTCCGGAGACCAGAGCGAGAGCATCGACCCATCCCAGCTGTTGTGGAACACACATACAGAATATAGAAAACAAGCAAACAACTGGTGTTTTTAAGTGTTACATATAGTGGTGGAGAGGGGGATCTAGGTGTCAGAGAGTGGAAGCACCACGTAAACTTCAGCCGATTTACCACATTTCTATTATCCACCCCTACCCCCCCCCCCACACACACACACACACACACACACACACACACACACACACACACACACACACACACACACACACACACACACACACACACACACACACACACACACACACACACACACACACACACACACACACACACACACTCTCTTTTTCCCATCATTCCTTTTCCTGCAGGACTTCAATGCGATCCACTAGGACTTGTCCCATTTCCCAGGAAATTCTTCTTCCAAGTTGGGAACTACAGTCCTAATGCATGGGGGACTCCCTTTCAGATCCAGCACAGAGCCCTCGCACACGGACCGTCAAACCATCCCAGAGAGACTCTTCATGGGGTACGGTTTGGGACCAGGGCAGGCCGGCGGGAAGGAGAGGCAATTAGAGAGAGAGAGAGGGAGGGACAAGCAAGAGCGGGGATTCCATAGCCCATGAGCGACAAGGGGATTCGTGACTCACAGGGAGGAGCACAAGTGACAGGGGTTGTGTTGAAGACCTGGACAGACACACACATGAAAGACTTTCCACGTCTCCCACTTCCGTTGCCTCCCTCCTCACCTGCGGGCGCAGAACACAGTCATTTTTCCCTCCTGCGTGCCGGCGTTCTTTGTCATCCTACACTCGGATGGCATGTTTACGTTTCCAAACGAGACAAGGTGTTTGTTTGTTTTTTTGTGTTTTGTTCTTGGCAACGCGGTTTTATTTCTCATTTCTCATCTCATCCCCCTGCTTGTTGATACAAATGAGATGCATTGTTTAAGCACGACGCATGCTTGTCGGTGGACAGCGATAAATAATTGTGTCCTACTCAATTGTACGGATGCTTAGCTCTTCTACATGCCAGTCCTCTCAATCCATCAACCTCCTTCCCCCCTTCTTAATTATGACTGTGAAAGATCGTCTTTGTGGGCTGGTCTAATCCGGCGTCGGCACAGAAAGATCTGGCTGAGACGAGTGGCGGACTCCCCTTCACTTCTTGTTTGTGAGCCTTGAGCACCATGATGTCTGGTCCAATGAGTTATAGATTCTGTCCGGTACAGAACAGAGTGCTGCTCTGGCCCCTCTGTGTTGAGTGTGTTCATGTGAGTGTAGTTTGAAAAACAGACGGATCAGAACGGTTTGTGAGGACATGTAACAAATCCAACCCCCCCCCCTGCCCTCCCAGCTTCAGATTTAGTTATTTTATTCCAGCATCTTGGCCTTCCCTTTTAAGATATGTGTGTGGGAGGAAAGGCATACACAGTTTTTGTGCCCGCACACTCATGTGCAGACTACACACACACACACACACACACACACACACAAGCACACACACACACACACACACACACACACACACACACACACACACACACACACACACACACACACACACACACACACACACACACACACACGCACACACACACTGTTCGCCCACACACTGTACACAGAGACAATACACACACACACTGTATACAGAGACAATCCACACAGCGGTGAAGGCGTGTTGGTGGCTGTGCTGTGTGTTGCTGTGTGTTGTGTTGTGTTGCCGTGGTGCTTCTGTGGTAGCCTGGGGGAACACTGACAGGTGCAGGCTCCTCTGAGGGTTCGGGCTCTCCGACCGCTGCTACGCTAGCTCTAAGTGAGTATTCCTGGCACTAGGAGTCTGCTGATACTGGTGTGAATGAAAAAACAAATTAGCACTTCAATCTGGTAATGTTAGCGAATACATTTAATACATCTCACCATGTAGGAGGCGAACATCATCACTTTTGGCGTCGGTGCTCATGTGCCGCATGTGGAAATATTTTAGAGGCCGACAGTGTGAACCTCTTCAAGGCTATAGTAAAACCATATGAATGCATGTGTGCATCTGAGGACAAATGCCGCCACTTCAGGCTGCCTCCGACTGAATAAAAGCACGATGAGCAATGGCTACGGCCGGTCAGTCACATTGAACTGGTTAAAAAATGCACTTGTTACTCAGTTTTTGCTTCCAGGCTCTGACTCATGGGTGAAGTTACAAGGTTGCAGTTGTGTGTATGAGCAGTTCAGCATGTCGGTGTGAGTTTTGCCGGGGCTTTGTACTATAGTATTTTATAAACCCTATTGGACTCTCATGCAATGTCCCCCAGTTCTTCCTGATTCAGCATTGATCTCTCTCAGTGCCGTAAATAAAACAGTGTTCAGTGTCATACATTTGGAAGCTTCACTGAGCTGGATGAGAATAACATAGGGATCATATTAATTCATTGAAAACAGGAGAATTCCGTGGGAAACTGGACAACCCTCAAACAAGTCTGCATCCACAACCTGCCACTGCTGTTGGATTTTCCTCCTTGTCGTCTGCAATTTTGAAACAGTCTAGCAGTTCACCATGTCTTGAACGTCTATCTGATAGACAGTCACACTATCATTCCTTCTATTCACCTGTGAGCTATGCTTCTTGTTTTTGTTTTGGTCTGCCTGTCTGTGTTTATGTTATACACCCTCGTCTCGCCCCTTGTCATATTTATTATTCTTTCCTCGTTATCAAAACCCGGAGTGAAACAACAGGCTAACCCCTTAAGCCTGAACCCAGGTGCGGCCGGTGTTTACAGGAGGGTGCTTGTGCTCAGCCTGGGAAGGCCCTGTCGTATATTACGGCCGGGGCTTTGATGGGATCAGGGACAGCGTTGGAGGTTGGCGGGAGCCAGCTGGAAAGCCTTGTGTTGTCCAAGAGCACTCCGTCTGGTTGGGTGCGCTCGGAACCTGGTCTGCGCGGTACCAGGCCGGTGCGACCACATCAGTGGCGCTCCCAGTCCTTGCCGAGGAAATGAACACATATTGCTGACTGGACGCCAACCGAGGTTCTGGTTAGGATCCTCTAACCCTGCGTGAGAACTTGCACATGTGCGCGTGTACATTTGCACATGTGCACACACACAAACACACAAACACACACACACACACACACACACACACACACACACACACACACACACACACACACACACACATATGCAAATATTATTTAGGTTTCGCACACACACACACACACACACACACATACACACACACACACACACACCATATAGGCCATATTCTATTTCAATCTATGTCACTGAACTCAGAGGCACATGGCTGATATGCACATAAAGGCAGCCTCAGCACTAGAACGCACCCAGACCCTATGGTTCTCTCCCTCTAACTCACGCTCTCTTTCTATCTTTTTGTCTCTCTCTATCTCTATCTCTCTCTATCGCGCTTCATCTCTCTATCGCGCTTCATCTTTCTCTCTCTGTCTCTCTCTCTCTCTCTCTCTGTCTCTCTTTCTCTCTGTCTCTCTCTCTCTCTCTCTCTCTCTCTCTCTCTCTCTCTCTCTCTCTCTCTCTCTCTCTGTCTCTCTGTCTCTCTCTCTCTCTCTCTCTCTCTCTCTCTCTCTCCGTCTCTCCGTCTCTCTGTCTCTCTCTCTCTCTCTCTCTCTCTCTCTCTCTCTCTCTCTCTCTCTCTCTCTCTCTCTCTCTCTCTCTCTCTTTACAACATACTGCTGAATGCTAGAGGAGTTAGCGGCAGTGTGGTGGAGTCAGCCAGTCCTCCCACTCAGCAGCAGATCTTACTCATGCAGGTGTGGGAACCGCTGACCTGGCTCTCCCCCGGGCCCTTGGGGGCCTGCAGGCTATGACCTAATGGTCATCTGATCCTCCTGTTTCTCCCTATCTACATCTCATTCTTTCTCTCCTCTCCCTCTGTCTCTCTGTGTCGCTCTCTCTCTTTGTCTGTGTCTGTGTGACTCTCTCCGCCTGTCTCTCTATATCTTTCCCTCTCTTTATCTGTCTCTTTGTATCTCTCTCTCTCTCCCTCTCTCTCTCTCTCTCTCTCTCTCTCTCTCTCTCTCTCTCTCTCTCTCTCTCTCTCTCTCTCTCTCTCTCTCTCTCTCTCTCTCTCTCTCGATCCCCCTCTCGATCCCCCTCTCTGCTCATATTTCTTTGTCCCTCTCTGTCCTCTGCTCTCTCCTAATCCTCCCATCGCTTTTTATCCCCCCCCCCTTCTTTAAAATCTCTCCTCCCTTGCATCTGGGTTTTATTCTCCGTGTGACCAGAATAGTCTCGGTGATGTCATCGCTGTGAGTCAACAGGTAGGCGCTGCAGCGCTCCAGCTGAGTCTGCACTCTGCCGTGCGATGCCAGGCTGTGTGCCACGTGGTCATGTGACCGCCACGGGTGGCCGCTCCCCGACGCCCTTTGCCACCGCTGACCCTACTGTCCGCAGCGGAGGTTGCCCGGGCCGCTAAGCAGATCTCGGGGGCGAGTTCGAGCAATCGGGGTGTCGGGACTATTAGTAGCAGTGAAGACGTAATCCGGGTATCGGGTCGTTTCCAGGGGCCACATTCCATTGAAATGAGCGTAAGAGCGAGCTCTGAAAATGGAGTTGTAATTTACGGCGCTGTAAACACGGCTGATGGAGTGTGTGTGTCGGAACGGCTGGGTGTGTGTGTGTGTGTGTGTGTGTGTGTGTGTGTGTGTGTGTGTGTGTGTGTGTGTGGGTGTGTTTCTGTGTGTGTGTCTGTGTGCGTGTGTCTCCGTTTGTGTAAAAGAGTGAAAGGGGGAGATGAAGCAAGGGAAAGTGTTTTTGTGTGTGTGTGTGTGTGTACAAGAGAGTAAAAGAAGGAGATGAAGGAGGCGAAAGTGCGTGTGTGTGTGTGTGTTTTTGTGTCTGTGTGTGTGTGTGTGTGTGTAGGGAGGTGAGCGGGTGGCGTTCTTAAATAACATTATCTTTGAAAACACATTAGACCATTTAAAACTCCCTCAGCTCGCTGACGCTTCGGATTTATTATGATTATTCCTCTTTGGCCAAAAGAACAAACTGACCCCAAAAAAACGACAAATCCACCAGGGTTGTAAGAGTCATGCCGAGAAGCGGCTGGCAATGGTGAGGTAAATAGGGGGCTATTTCCAAAACCCAGAAACAAACAAAACACCTCTGAGAGCCCGTCCACAGATGACACATGCGGAGCGACACACATGGATGACACACGCCAGGATATGGAACATCTGGGAAGTTTTAGTAGTAGAAAATCACGTAATCTCACCACATGACTACATCTTCTTGGGGAGACATTGCACACACACAAACCCGCAAGGATATACTATGTTTATCCTTCTGCAAAAGCACCGGACCGTGTTTTATTGTTCGAGAGTGGAGCTGTTCCACTTAGCAGATGACCTGACAGTTTTGTCAGAAGGATGGATGTGATAACATATACATAAATACAGTGTATTTACTGATCTCAGACCTCTTCCTTCCAGGTCTAGTTCCCTAAGACATGTCTACGGCCACTTTCGAGAAACCCAAACCATTGGCACTTGGCGTTTAATGTGCATTCTGTCAGGGTCTGTCGAGGGCGATGTGTGAGAAAACGTGATCTACTCAGGCCGCCGATGTTTGATGTCCCTCCTTTACCGTTTCCGTCTCTCTGCCTCATTTGTCCACCGTCTAATTGTCCTTTCTGCAGCAGTTTCCCGGTCGCTCCTCTCGCTCCCTGCTCCCTCCCGGTGACAGCAGCTCCGTCAGCTCTGACACCAGCAGAGTCTCCAGACGTGTTTCTCATTAGGCTCATGATCTTACCATATGGCTGTTCGCTCTATGTGCTCGCGTGCGCGGGTGTGTTTGTGTGAGTACGTGTACGTGTGTGTGTGTGTTTGTGTGTGTGTTTGTGTCAGTGTGTTTACATCTGTGTGGGTTTTTGTGCCGTGTGTGTGTGTGTGTGTGTGTGTGTGTGTGTGTGTGTGTGTGTGTGTGTGTGTGTGTGTGTGTGTTCTCCGGTCACTGGATCCCACACTCTCTTAGTTCAATTCAAAGCATATCATTCCACTAGATCACAGACCATGTGCTTGTTTTGTTGTGGGCCTTTTTATTATCCTGCTGGTTGAATGTCCATCATACTGTGTGTGTGTGTGTGTGTGTGTGTGTGTGTGTGTGTGTGTGTGTGTGTGTGTGTGTGTGTGTGTGTGTGTGTGTGTGTGTGTGTGTGTGTGTGTGTGTGTGTGTGTGTGTGTACACAGTATGTGTTGTGTAGGTTTGGAACACAGAGCTATGTCATAGAAAGTGTAATGCACACACACACACACACACACACACACACACACACACACACACACACACACACACACACACACACACACACACACACACACACACACACATGGAAGGGCAGACCGTTTAAAAACAACACACACATGTTACACACACACAGACACACCACACACTTAAGTAGTGTGGATTTATCCTGCCCCTCAAGATTGTGTGAACAGATTCATAGAGCTATGTTAGAGATGGTGATTAAGCTACAAGACTATGAGGACCGTCAGTTATACTGCGAAGTGGGTGTTACATTCATGCTCAATTACCTCTGATAATTCAGTCATTACATTCATTTAACAGTTTAGCAGTCTCCGGAAATCTGTTATTCATATCACTTGTCTCACCTTCATTATTTCCGGGATAAAGCTGTTCCCTGACTTTCCATCTAACTCTCCTTCTTCTGTCGTCCTCACTTCCATCTGCTCCATATCCATATTTCAGAATAGCCCTTTACCATAACCTCAAACTGTATTCTCTCTCTCTCCCAGGGCTGCATACGTGCATCCATGCAGACACCGACACACAACACGCACACACCCACACACACACACACCAATACCCTTCCACAAATACGGCACACTGTAAGAAACCCACAATAACTCCGGGCTGACGGTTATTACAAAATCACCTCAACCCGGTCTTCTGCTCTGCTCAGGAGGAGAAAAGGGAAGGTTTTGCCTCCATATTAAAGGCGAGGTAGTAGCCATCATCGCGGCATCCCTTCATCTCTGCTCCGTTTATTCTAATCACACCCCGGCTGTCTCCCCTCCTGCCTTTATTTTGCTCTATTTTTCCATCTCTTTGTTTTGTTTTCTCCCTGACAGTGACTGGGTCTCCTCTGCCCTCAGGGAACAGTGTTATGAGCCCAATGTCCTTTCATACTCAGTAGTATAATGTGTGTGTGTGTGTGTGTGTGTGTGTGTGTGTGTGTGTGTGTGTGTGTGTGTGTGTGTGTGTGTGTGTGTGTGTGTGTGTGCGTGTGTGTGTCTGCACGTACGTGCAGGCATGTGTACGTGCGTACAGGCCAGTTTGCGTGGGTGTGTGTGTCTGTGTCTGTTTGTGTGGTTTAGTTTGTGTATTGTGTATATGTGTGTGCGTGTGTGTGTGTGTGTGTTTGTGTGTGTGGGAGTATGACAGACTGTTTATGTTTATATTTCCAAGAGACAAACCCAGATTTAAAATATAAGGAGGGGGGCCTGCTGATATACTGTCGAGAATGTTAAGCGGCAGTGCACGTGGGTGTGTGCACGTGGGCGTGTGCACGTGCGTTCACACCACTGACTGTCTGGCCCATCGCGGGCTGATTTTGCCACTGCTGGTGTGTGTTGTTTACAGATTGTGTGTCCCTCGCAGTGGTGTGTTTCTGTGTGTGTGTTGTGGTGATGGTTCTTCCAGGATCTTGCTCATCATAGGGACATCGTCCGGGTACTGTCCCGGCCCCACATTGAGGTCATCCCCTTCTAACTAGCGCTGTTTGGCTCCCAGCCAAATACGGCATGTACAACAACATACAACACATTGTTTATCATTGGAACCGTGTTCACAGTATGTTGGTACATGCTCACTATGTGCCTTCATGTCGTCAGGGTGTGTTTGTTCATGTGTGGCGGTATGTGCGCAAAAAGTGTTCATATGTTCATGTTTGTTTGAGTGTGGATCCGTACATGTTTAGGGTGCTTGCACTCTATCAGCGCCAGTGTGGTTTGAGATAAGATTGGTGTTTTTCTTTGTGTGTGTGTGTGTGCGCATGTGGGTGTGTGTGTTTGCTCTTTCCAGGGCCTGCATGTTCCCGGGTGCCTCTCAAAACAACCCCTCCCCGGTGTGGGGACCGGCGGCAGGGAAGGCTTTTCCTGGGTCCACCTCAAGTCGCGGGGCCCATCTCTGGGATGGGGAAATCATAAAGCCCCCCTCGGTCCCGAGCGGGAAACCCATGGTCTGTGGCTCTTTGTTTGCCCTCGGGAGGCTATATTCAGACTGCCACGTCCGTTATAGCTGCTAAGGGTAGTGACAAGAGGTATGAAATTAGCATTATAAGCATGAGTGGACAGTGGGTTAAATGGGGAAACGGTCGGTCATTGTTGCCCGACCTGTGTTTACATTGTGGCCGACTGCATTTTTGGTTCTCTTAAGAGAAAAGGTACTTTCCCATGGGGCGTTGTCCTGGGATTAATTAAGCCGAAACAGCCCGTTTAAGGACGCTCTGCCACCCAAGCAGACTTCCCGCTGTTGCCTAACGTGATGTATTCAAAGCAAATCATGTGTTCAGGTGAAGAAGATCGTTATAAATGCTATAAACTCTGCTGATATATGGGGACATTGGGATCATTGTTAGTCATAGTGGATCCATGAGTCGACAAGTGACCATCTAAGGCTTAATCGAATCACATAAACACACGGTTTTATTTTACGGTGAGTAGGCACGGCAGCTTGGATAATCACACATCTTCTTTTTCTAAGTCACCATTTTAACTGGAACTTGTAAATGTGAACTTCATTTTTTCCAAAACACATGGCGTTCGCTATTAAATTGATGTTTTGCAGCAGGGAGAGCAATTACAAATCATTAATGACTCAAAATTGCAAAAAACATAGTGGAAGGGGGCGTTAAACTCATTTACTCTACCGTGCCATCAACTCAAGCTCACACTGAAAAATCCCCCCCGAAAGAATCAGATGCTAGGTAGTACATTGACGGCACCAAACCGGACGCCTTTCTCTCTCACTCGGAACAGAGAGAACGCTGCCCTTTTGATCATAATTGTACTATATTGTCCAGGAAGTGGACCGGCCTGCATGACAGTTTTCACTTGTTTGATCTGCGCTTCAGTTTTTACGTCCACACCTGCAGAACTGAATCACAGCAGCCTTTGAAGTAGTTTAGTTTGGCACGCCCTGTCAGTGACTCGTCATAATCTTAATAGCTGATCGACTCACGTTATGAACTTATTCCCACTTTCCATTCTCTCATGGGTAGAGTTACAACCACTTCCTTTGATATTCTGTAGAATTACGGTAGAAATGCATAGCTTTTCATTTCTGCAGCTACTTCCCTGTTCCTTGGGACTTTCATTGCACTGTCGTTGCTGTTTCTTTTTGCTGGGGAGCAGGGTGCCTTGCCCTGATTAGCTGACTTGCGCTCTCCTCAGATGGGCAGGGCAGGGCTGGAAAGTCCCTGGCTGGGATGGAACTGGAGGGCTAGGGGGGGCCAGAGTTCTGCCTGGAACCGTGTTTGCTTTCCTGGATCAGGGGAGAGGATGTGGCACACAGGAGACAACCCTCAGCTCACCCCTGACCAGCCCTCTACCTCCACCCCCTACACACACACACACACACACACACACACCACACACACACACACACACACACACACACACACACACACACACACACACACACACACACACACACACACACACACACACACACACACACACACACACACACACACACACACACACACACGGCGATTAAGACACTTCCACTGCTTCCCCAAAGTCCCCCCCCTCCCCTCGTCCTTACAGCCGCTCTACAGAGGTATAGACAAGCCGGAAAAGGGAAAAACCTCCCCTTCCAGTAATAAGGATCTTAGTCAGGGCACCGGATCATGAAAAGCAGGAGGAGGGTGGAAAAACAGCTGGGGAGGGCTGGTGGACAATTTAGTAATCCTGATCATCTTACACTATGAAATAGGTTTAATCATGGCTGGGGTCATTTCTGTTTGTTTGTTTATCAAAATATGGCATAGATCTGATGTTGTTGGTCTACTTTTGTGTGCATGTGTGCTTGTGTAAGCACACATGTAAGGGTTATACAAATGGATGCTGGAATACTTTTAGATTTGTTTTGATTTCCACAGAAAAACAATACCCTCTCACACTCCCATGCACACACAGAACCCCCCCCCCCCCCCCCTCCCCCCAACATTCACTTACTCACATGCACACATACTCACACACACAATCAAACCCACACCATAGACAAAATATGGAAGTAGTGTCGCTGACCTCACCCTTGGCTTACCGTTTTGAGGGTGTGGATTTACATCATTGCACAAAGCAGCGGAAACTGTCCATATTGGGCACATTTAGGGCTGGACTGTAATATCCACCTCCTCCCAATAACTTTTGAATGAAGTGAAATCAATTTAAAAAAGGACCTCTCAAAATTTATAAAATGTAAATGAATTCACCAGTGAGATCCCAACAAACGACGAAAAGGTACACACACACACACACAACACACACACACACACACACACACACACACACACACACACACACACACACACACACACACACACACACACACACACACACACACACACACACACACACACACACGAGACTAGAAGTACGGGCTGTAAATGAATGGTTCATACAAATGACCCTATTTGTTTCCACACACATTCCCTATACTGACTAAACAAATCTCTGAATCACCATTTTTCACACAGACAACTCTGCAGCAGACAACTCCGACACCAAAGACAACAATCCTAGAAACAACACACCACTCCTACACACAACACACCGCTCCTACACACAACACACCACTCCTACACACAACACACCACTCCTACACACAACACACCACCAAGGCATAAATGCAGACTATCATTGTTTCAGTTCGAGGCGGGCACTGAGTATTCACTATTGAATTCTTGCTGATACCACCATACTAATACGAGTAGCCTACTTGTAGTAATGCCGATCCAAACCGTCATGAAGCCACCGGAAGCACTCGTATCTGCGCAGCAACAAATCTGGTGGTCAAGGTCTAGTGTAGTTTTGACTGCCCTGGGGGTTGTCTATTGATGCTTGGTGTTTGCAATGGTGGCTGTTGCTGTGGCGACGGCCAACTCCTTGTGCTCGACATCCTGAGGATTTTTGAGATCACGTCTAGCCCACTGTGTCACGTCTAGCCCCAGCAAACGCACCTTATTATCCCATTGAAATGAAGGAGAACGTACATTTGGCCTGCGCGTTCGTGCACGTTTTTGATGATATGCAAACAATCCAAATGGCTGACCTCACCTCAGAGTGCATGTTGCTTTTATCCGGGGGAAAACAAACGTTTAAATCCACGATTTACCTCCAAAACGAGGACACACCAAGTCGACAGGTGCGTCCGAACTGCTGATAATGTTGACAGAGCAATTTGGCGAGAGGTGCATTTAGGGCGATGTATCCCTTCTTCACTTTGAATTTGTCTTCCACGTCAGCCTCAAGGTGCTGGAACGGGGGCCTAGATTTTCAGTCAATGATTAATTATTTTTGTTAATTCCACAATTAAAAAAAAAGAACCATTGCCAAGCCTGAAGCTCAAAACCACCTAGAGGCCATTAGAAGAAAGACATGTTAGTCTCTACGGTGAACCACCTGAAGGCCGTTAGAGGAACTACACGTAGCACGCTACATTCTTCCACCAGGGCTATACAAACAGGCTGGCATGGCTGGGGCTTGATACAA